>NC_092373.1:99815193-100022693 GCF_030028105.1 Mobula birostris
TATACAAATACACTGTCTTCAATCCAGTTGGGCTGTGCTCATATTTGGATGCTAGATCAACCTCCTCACAAACCTGACTGCCCTCATCCCTTTATCCCCTTCAGTCTTTGTTCCAGCTCCTCTTCTTTAACCCTTCTACATAGCCACCTTTAGGCCAAGCTACTGAGAAATTTATTTCTCTAAGATGTGCTTCCTGCAACACAGCAAGGTGCCTCAGTTAGAAGCAAGGCCAATAGATTCAAAATGAAGGAGGTGGTGTCTGGAAGCAATTCTAAAATGTGTGTTCCTATGCAAACAAAATTTTGCAGTTCTGGTTTTAACCGTTTTGAGGGATCCATCTTTAGCTAACAAATTAAAGCACAAATGCAGTTACTACATCAATCTCTTCAGGTCATAAGTGTAAAATTCCAAACCCTCTGCACATCCAACCATGTACTTTACCTTAACCCTCTCTGTAACATCCTCCTGCAAATCAAGGAACTGATGTGGAAATAATTCCAAGTTCTCCTTAAACTGATTTGGAGAAAGTGATGAAATCTTAATTTTATTCTACTTTCCCATCAAACTATCAAAACAATTGAGGCAGGAAAAAGCAATAAATAAGCAAGCCACAGGGAAGATCAGCGGCAAGTTGCTGTCAATTTCCCTCTCACAATTAGTAGTTATAACCATGGTTTGTGTCCCTAATGTCATACACTCCCCTGCCCCAGCCAACTCTGGCCTATAAAAGTTGATGAAGTGGGGCCAGGGGTCATTTTGTCCTCTCATGAAAACAGAAAGGATTAATTCTTTCCAGGGCCCCCAAAGTGGTGTCCCATTTCAGTGTAACCTCCTTTTATAAACAAAACCCCATTCATTCATCTGAACCCATAATCTAATAACAATAATGAGAACCAGGACAGCTCAGTAACTAGAACCAAGTGATGCTCAGACTTTTCAACTCATGTCTACAGACTTACTGACTTTCATAAATCATAAGGGAAGTTGACGTGTGTTCCAGGTTCCTGTTCTGTAAAGCTCCCAGGCCCAAGGCTGATTACTTCATACTTACTTGAGCAATGACCTTGGAAAATAGCTGTGCAAATAAGTGTGGCCAGACTGTCTCTTATTAAGGAAAATTAATAGCAGTGGAAATAAACTTTTATTTCAATATAACTACATTTTCTTCAAGATGTCCCAAGTGCTTTCCTGCCAATTATTTTTGAAATGTGGTTACAGTGATTTTGTAGACAAATAGATCAATTTGCAGGCAGCCACACAAGCAGCTGTGCATTATCCTTGTATTGAGATTTAGGAGGATATATTTACATAGCAGTTGCCCAATCCATGATTGATTAATTAATACATTTGGATAGGTACATGGAGGGAAGGGGTATGGAGGGTTCTGGTCTGGGCACAGATCGATGGGCTGACAGATTAATGGTTTGGCACTGACTGGATGGGCCAAAGGGCCTGTTTCTGTGTGTTCTAGTGTTCAATGATTCTAATTAATGCTATTTACATCCAACTGACAGGGCAGCAAGAGACTCACTGAACTACCTGAGTCTCCGCAACAGTGGAGCACTGTCTGCACCTCGAGTCTCCAAATGTTCTTTTGATCATTGACCTTTTGGTGCAAATATATGCTACCCACAGAACCAAACTGAGAATGTGGAGTCAGCGTGACTACCTGTTTAAAAATTGTGCTCTTGATTCATGGAGAGAGATCAAGCCCTTTGACCCACCAAGTCTGCTCCAACTATTGGGCACATATCTTCACACTAATTCTCAAATCTATTTTATCCCCTCCACATTGTCATCATCTCCTCCATGATTCTATCACTTACCTATCAGAGAGCAGTGACCCTAGCTTTTCCTGAGAGTGTAATTGAGAAAGAGTCTTCCATACCTGTGTAATAATGTTACTTTATCTTGTTTTCTGATCAAACCAGGCCTTCTCAACCCCTGTTGGATCCTAGCATCCCTGACTTCACTGCTTTTACCTCAGTAGAAGATTGGCTCAGTGCAATTAAGATGAGTCAGTACAGAGAGAACTTCCTCAATTCCGGATTCACCTCACTCCAGTTAAGCACACAGATGACTTCAGAGTGAGTATCACCAAAACATCTCAATGGGGAGAAACACACACTGGAGGAACTCAGCAGGTCTAGCAGCATCTGTGAAACAAAATAAACAGTTGACATTTCAGGAAAGGAAGGGTGAAGAAGCCAGAATTAAAAAATGGGAAGAGGGGAAGGAATACAAGCTTGTGAAACCAGGTGAGAGGGAAGATAGGTGGGTGGGGGAGAGAAGATGAAGTGAGAAGCTGGGATGAGATAGGTGGTAAAGGGCCAAAGAAGATGGAGTGTGATTGAAGAGGAGAGTGGACATGTGGAAAAGGGAAGGAGGAGGGACACCAGAAGGAGGTGATGGGCAGGTGAGGAGAAGAGAAGGGATAAGGAAGGAGCCCGAATAGGAATGGAAGAGAGGGAAGTGGAGAGAAATGACTAGAAGTTAGAGAAAACAATGTTCATGCCATCAGGTTGGTGACTACTCAGACAGAACATGAGGTGTTCTTTCTCCAACCTGAGAGTGACCTAATTGTGGCAGTAGAGGAGGCCATGGATCTGACATGTCAGAATGGGAATGGGAAATGGAATTAAAATGGGTGGCCACCAGGAATTCCAGCCTTTAGTGGTGGACAGAGCAAAGGTGCTCAATGAAGCGGTCTCCCAATCTACTTTGGGTCTCATGGATATAGAAGAGACCACACCAGGAGCCCTGGATACAGAGATTACCCTGACAGACTGGCAGGTGAAGTGCCACTGCAAGTGAAAGGACTGCTTGGGTCCTGAATGGCCGTGAAGGAGGAGGTCTAGGGGCAGGTTAGAATTTGTTCAGCTTGCGGGGGTAAGTGCCAGAAGGAAGATCAATGGGGTGGGTTGTGGTTAAGGGAGTCACATAGACAAGAGTTCCCTGCAGAAAGTGGAGAGTGGGGTAGGGGGGAGGGGAAGGAAGGAAAGATGTGTTTAGTGGTAGGATCCCTTTGAAGTTATGGAGAATGGTGTGCCTGATGCAGAGGATAATGGGGTGGTAGGTAAGGATAAGGGGAACTCTATCCCTGTTATGGCAGCAGGAAAGTGAGACGAGGGCAGACGTAGGGGAAATGGAGGAGATGTTGATGACAGCAGCATCGATGGTACAGGAAGAGAAAACTCATTCTTTGAAGATGGAGGACTCCTCAGATATTCTGGAATGGACACCCTCATCCTGAGAACAGATGCTGCAGAGAAGCAGGAACTAAGAAAAGTAAACAGGACTTTTACAAGTGACAGGGTTGAAAGAGTTGTAGTCAACTTAGTTATGAGAGTCAATAGATTTATAGAAGATATCAATGGACAGTGTGTCTCCAGAGATGGAGACCTTGAGATCGAGCATGTGGAGAGAGGTGTCAAAAATGGAGCAAGTAAATTTGAGGAACAAGTTGAAAGCTGGAGGTAAACTTGATGACATTGACAAGCTCCTTCAGGTCCTGAAAATGTCCCCATAAATCTCTTCTGCACACCTTCCAGCTTAATGGCTCCTTTCCCATTGAGGATGCTCAAAACTGAACACAATATTTCAAATCTACCCTCACCAACATCCTGTAAATTTACTCTCATTTTTCAGCTAGTGAACATTGCACACTGGAAAATGACACGAAAGAGATAGTAATAAGAAACTAAGGAATGACAGATGAAGAGAATAAGAATTTTATGACAGACATTACTGTGGATAACACCAGTAGCATGCCAGAAATTCAAGAGTGTTGAGACAGAAGTGAGTGTAGTCACTATTACTGAGGAGAAGGTGCTTGGGAAGCTGAGAAGTCTGAAGGTAGGTAAGTCATCTGGTCCAGATAGATTACAGTCCAGGGTTCTGAAAGAAGTAGCTGAAGAGATTGTGGAGGCATTAGTAGTAGTTTTTCAAGAATTAAAAGGTGGAGTGATGGGAGGGAGTCAAAAACAGGAAAGTATAGGCCCATTAGCCTGACTTCAGTGATTGGCAGAATGTTAAATTCCATTATTAAGAATGCGCTTTCCGGGTACTTTGAGGCACATGATAAAATAGGCAGAGATCAATAGTATCAATAGTGACATCAGCGCCGGACTCCGGAGCGAAGGTTCCCAAGTTCGAATCCAGGTCGGGCCACCCTGAGCACGCTTTCCATCTGTGCTGAGTTGAGTGTCAAGCTAGCCACTCGGCCTCGTAAGAAATGCAAGGATCAAGTCAGGAACATTTATAACATGACCCGGTTAATCCTGACCCCATGTGCCAGACCAGAATGGCTGAATGTCTGGTACGACACGCTTAAAAAAAGTATCCTTCAGGGCAAATCTTGTCTGACAAATTTTGGAAATTTTTGAAGAAATAACAAGCAGGATAGACAAAGGGGAGTCAGTGGATGTTACTTACTTGGATTTTCGGAAGGTCTTTGACAAGGTGCCACACACGAAGCCGTGAAACAAGATAAAAGCCAATGGTGTTACAGGTAAAATACTAACATGGACGAATGATTAATTGTCTAGCAGAAGGCAAAGAATGGAAATAAAGGAGGCCTTTTCTGGTTGGCTGACAGGTATTCATGATGTTCTGCAGGGGTTGGTGTTGGGTTGGCTACTTTTCATCTTATATGTTAATGATCTGGATGACTAAGTTTTTTACTTTTCAGCCAGGTTTGCAAATGATATGATGACTATGTGTGCAGGAAATGTGTCCAGCTGCAGCTTCTGGCAGACCGCATTGAGCGGCTGGAGCTGCGATTGGATTCATACTGGAGCATCCGCGATGCTGAGAAAGTCGCGAATAGCACGTCCAGTGAGTTGGCCACACCACAGGTAAAGGCTACACAGGCAGAAAGGGGATGGGTGGCCACTAGACAGCGTAGCAGTAGGCAGGTGGTGCAGGAGTCCCCTGAGGTCATCTCCCTCCTAAACAGATATACTGTTGGGGGAGATGTCTCATCAAGGGAAGGCAGCAGCAGCCGAGTTCATGGCACCATGGGTGGCTCTGCAGCACAGGAGGGAAGGAAAAGGAGTGGGAGAGCAATAGTGATAGGGGATTCAATTGTAAGGGGAATAGATAGGCGTTTCTGCGGCCGCAGACGAGACTCCAGGAGGGTATGTTGCCTCCCTGGTACAAGGGTCAAAGTTGTCTTTGAGCGGCTGCAGGATATTCTGGAGTGGAAGGGTGAGCAGCCAGTGACCGTGGTGCACATAGGTACCAACGATACAGGTAAAAAACGGAATGAGGTCCTACAAGGTGAATTTAGGGACATAGAAACATAGAAAATAGGTGCAGGAGTAGGCTATTCGGCCCTTTGAGCCTGCACCGCCATTCAGTATGATCATGGCTGATCATCCAACTCAGAACCCTGTACCAGCCTTCCCTCCATAACCCCGATCCCTTTAGCCACAAGGGCCATATCTAACTCCCTCTTAAATGTAGCTAGTGAACTGGTCTCAACTGTTTCCTGTGGCAGAGAATTCCACAGATTCACCACCCTCTGTGTGAAGAAGTTTTTCCTAATTAGATTCCTAATTTTCCTAAAAGATTATGAGGGAAAACTGGCAGGCAAGGTAAAAACATAAAAACTGACTGTAAAAGCTTTTATAGGTATGTAAAAAGGAAAAGACTGGTAAAGACAAATGTAGGTCCCCTGCAGACAGAAACAGGTGAATTGATTATGGGGAGCAAGGACATGGCAGACCAATTGAATAATTACTTTGGTTCTGTCTTCACTAAGGAGGACATAAATAATCTTCCAGAAATAGTAGGGGACAGAGGGTCCAGTGAGATGGAGGAACTGAGCGAAATACATGTTAGTAGGGAAGTGGTGTTAGGTAAATTGAAGAGATTGAAGGCAGATAAATCCCCAGGGCCAGATGGTCTGCATCCTAGAGTGCTTAAGGAAGTAGCCCAAGAAATAGTGGATGCATTAGTGATAATTTTTCAAAACTCGTTAGATTCTGGACTAGTTCCTGAGGATTGGAGGGTGGCTAATGTAACTCCACTTTTTAAAAAAGGAGGGAGAGAGAAACCGGGGAATTATAGACCGGTTAGCCTAACGTCGGTGGTGGGGAAACTGCTGGAGTCAGTTATCAAGGATGTGATAACAGCACATTTGGAAAGCGGTGAAATGATCGGACAAAGTCAGCATGGATTTGTGAAAGGAAAATCATGTCTGACGAATCTCATAGAATTTTTTGAGGATGTAACTAGTAGAGTGGATAGGGAAGAACCAGTGGATGTGGTATATTTGGATTTTCAGAAGGCTTTTGACAAGGTCCCACACAGGAGATTAGTGTGCAAACTTAAAGCACACGGTATTGGGGGTAAGGTATTGGTGTGGGTGGAGAATTGGTTAGCAGACAGGAAGCAAAGAGTGGGAATAAACGGGACCTTTTCAGAATGGCAGGCGGTGACTAGTGGGGTACCGCAAGGCTCAGTGCTGGGACACCAGTTGTTTACAATATATATTAATGACTTGGATGAGGGAATTAAATGCAGCATCTCCAAGTTTGCAGATGACACGAAGCTGGGTGGCAGTGTTAGCTGTGAGGAGGATGCTAAGAGGATGCAGGGTGACTTGGATAGGTTGGGTGAGTGGGCAAATTCATGGCAGATGCAATTTAATGTGGATAAATGTGAAGTTATCCACTTTGGTGGCAAAAATAGGAAAACAGATTATTATCTGAATGGTGGCCGATTAGGAAAAGGGGAGGTGCAACGACACCTGGGTGTCATTATACACCAGTCATTGAAAGTGGGCATGCAGGTACAGCAGGCGGTGAAAAAGGCGAATGGTACGCTGGCATTTATAGCGAGAGGATTTGAGTACAGGAGCAGGGAGGTACTACTGCAGTTGTACAAGGCCTTGGTGAGACCACACCTGGAGTATTGTGTGCAGTTTTGGTCCCCTAATCTGAGGAAAGACATCCTTGCCATAGAGGGAGTACAGAGAAGGTTCACCAGATTGATTCCTGGGATGGCAGGACTTTCATATGAAGAAAGACTGGATGAACTGGGCTTGTACTCGTTGGAATTTAGAAGATTGAGGGGGGATCTGATTGAAACGTATAAGATCCTAAAGGGATTGGACAGGCTAGATGCAGGAAGATTGTTCCCGATGTTGGGGAAATCCAGAACGAGGGGTCACAGTTTGAGGATAGAGGGGAAGCCTTTTAGGACCGAGATTAGGAAAAACTTCTTCACACAGAGAGTGGTGAATCTGTGGAATTCTCTGCCACAGGAAACAGTTGAGACCAGTTCATTGGCTATATTTAAGAGGGAGTTAGATATGGCCCTTGTGGCTACGGGGGTGAGGGGGTATGGAGGGAAGGCTGGGGCGGTGTTCTGAGTTGGATGATCAGCCATGATCATAATAAATGGCGGTGCAGGCTCGAAGGGCCGATTGGCCTACTCCTGCACCTATTTTCTATGTTTCTAATCTCGGTCCTAAAAGGCTTCCCTTTTATCCTCAAACTGTGACCCCTCATTCTGGACTTCCCCAACATCGGGAACAATCTTCCTGCATCTAGCCTGTCCAATCCCTTTAGGATTTTATACGTTTCAATCAGATCCCCCCTCAATCTTCTAAATTCCAACGAGTATAAGCCTAGTTCATCCAGTCTTTCATCATATTAAAGTCCTGCCATCCCAGGAATCAATCTGGTGAACCTTCTTTGTACTCCCTCTATGGCAAGGATGTCTTTCCTCAGATTAGGGGACCAAAACTGCACACAATACTCCAGGTGTGGTTTTACCAAGGCCTTGTACAACTGCAGTAGTACCTCCCTGCTCCTGTACTCGAATCCTCTTGCTATAAATGCCAGCGTATCATTCGCCTTTTTCACCGCCTGCTGTACCTGCATGCCCACTTTCAATGACTGGTGTATAATGACACCCAGGTGTCGTTGCACCTCCCCTTTTCCTAATCGGCCACCATTCAGATAATAATCTGTTTTCCTGTTTTTGCCACCAAAGTGGATAACTTCACACTTTTCCACATTAAATTGCATCTGCCATGAATTTGCCCACTCACCTAACCTATCCAAGTCATCCTGCATCCTCTTAGCATCCTCCTCACAGCTAACACTGCCGCCCAGCTTCGTGTCATCCGCAAACTTGGAGATGCTGCATTTAATTCCCCCATCCAAGTCATTAATATATATTGTAAACAACTGGGGTCCCAGCACTGAGCCTTGCGGTACCCCACTAGTCACTGCCTGCCATTCTGAAAAGGTCCCGTTTATTCCCACTCTTTGCTTCCTGTCTTAGGAGATAAACTAAAAAGTCAGACCACAAAGGTAACAATCTCTGGATTATTACCAGTGCCACGTGCTAGTCAGAGTAGAAATAGGAGAATATATCAGATGAATATGTGACTTGAAAAATGGTGCAAAGGAGAGGGATTCAAATTTCTGGGGCATTGGAACCAGTTATGGAGGAGGTGGGACCGGTACAAACAGGATGGTCTGCACCTGTGCTGGACTGGAACCAATGTCCTAGGGGGAGTGTTTGCTGCTGTTGTTCAGGAGGATTTAAACTAATATGGCAGGGGAATGGGAACAAGTGCAGAGAGACAGAGGGGTGTAAAGTGAGGGTAGAAGCAAAAAGTAGTAAGGAGAAAAGTAAAAGTGGCAGGCCGACAAATCCAGTGCAAGCATCAAAAAGGGCCACTTTTCAACATAATTGTATAAGGGCTAAGAGAGTTGTAAAAGAGCGCCTGAGGGTTTTGTGTGTCAATGACAGGAGCACTCGTAACATGGTGGATGAATTGAAAGTGCAGATCGTTATTAATGATTATGATATAGTTGGGATCACAGAGACATGGCTCCAGGGTGACCAAGGATGGGAGCTCAACATTCAGGGATATTCAATATTTAGGAGGGATAGACATGAAAGAAAAGGAAGTGGGGTAGCATTGCTGGTTAGAGAGGAGATTAATGCAATAGAAAGGAAGGACATTAGCCGGGAGGATGTGGAATCGATATGTGTAGAGCTGCATAACACTAAGGGGCAGAAAGCGCTGGTGGGAGTTGTGTACAGGCCACCTAACAGTAGTAGTGAGGTTGGGGATGGCATTAAACGGGAAATTAGAAATGCGTGCAATAAAGGAACAGCAGTTATAACGGGTGACTTCAATCTACATATAGATTGGGTGAACCAAATTGGTAAAGGTGCTGAGGAAGACGATTTCTTGGAATGTATGCGGGATGGTTTTCTGAACCAACATGTCGAGGAACCAACTAGAGAGCAGGCCATTCTAGACTGGGTATTTGAGCAATGAGGAAGGGTTAATTAGTAATCTTGTTATGAGAGGCCCCGGGTAAGAGTGACCACAATATGGTGGAATTCTTCATTAAGATGGAGAGTGACATAGTTAATTCAGAAACAAAGGTTCTGAACTTAAAGAGGGGTAACTTTGAAGGTATGAGACGTGAATTAGCTAAGATAGACTGGCAAATGATACTTAAAGGGCTCATGGTGGATATGCAATGGCAAGCATTTAAAGATCGCATGGATGAACTACAACAATTGTTCGTCCCAGTTTGGCAAAAGAATAAATCAAGGAAGGTAGTGCACCCGTGGCTGACAAGGGAAATTAGGGATAGTATCAATTCCAAAGAAGAAACATACAAATTAGCCAGAAAAAGCAGCTCACCTGAGGACTGGGAGAAATTCAGAGTCCAGCAGAGGAGGACAAAGGGCTTAATTAGGAAAGCAAAAAAAGATTCTGAGAGAAAACTGGCAGGGAACATAAAAACTGACTGTAAAAGCTTTATAGATATGTGAAAAGAAAAAGATTGGTTAAGACAAATGTAGGTCCCTTACAGTCAGAAACAGGTGAATTGATCATGGGGAACAAGGACATGGCAGACCAATTGAATAACTACTTTGTACATAAATAATCTTCGGGAAATAGTAGGGGACCAAGAGTCTAGTGAGATGGAGGAACTGAGGGAAATACATGTTAGTAGGGAAGTGGTGTTAGGTAAATTGAAGGGATTAAAGGCAGATAAATCCCTAGGGCCAGATGGTCTGCATCCCAGAGTGCTTAAGGAAGTAGCCCAAGAGATAGTGGATGCATTAGTGATAATTTTTCAAAACTCTTTAGATCCTGGACTAGTTCCTGAGGATTGGAGGGTGGCTAATGTAACCCCACTTTTTAAAAAAGGAGGGACAGAGAAACCGGGGAACTATAGACCGGTTAGCCTAACATCGGTGGTGGGGAAAATGCTAGAGTCAGTTATCAAAGATGTGATAACAGCACATTTGGAAAGCGGTGAAATCATCGGACAAAGTCAGCATGGATTTGTGAAAGGAAAATCATGTCTGACGAATCTCATAGAATTTTTTGAGGATGTAACTAGTAGAGTGGATAGGGGAGAACCAGTGGATGTGGTATATTTGGATTTTCAGAAGGCTTTTGACAAGGTCCCACACAAGAGATTAGTGTGTAACCTTGAAGCACACGGTATTGGGGGTATGGTATTGATGTGGATAGAGAATTGGTTGGCAGACAGGAAGCAAAGAGTGGGAATAAACGGGACCTTTTCAGAATGGCAGGCATTGACTAGTGGGGTACCGCAAGGCTCAGTGCTGGGACCCCAGTTGTTTACAATATATATTAATGACTTAGACGAGGGAACTAAATGCAGCATCTCCAAGATTGCGGATGACACGAAGCTGGGCGGCATTGTGAGCTGTGAAGAGGATGGTAAGAGGATGCAGGGTGACTTGGATAGGTTAGGTGAGTGGGCAAATTCATGGCAGATGCAATTTAATGTGGATAAATGTGAGGTTATCAACTTTGGTGGTAAAAACAGGAAAACAGGTTGTTATCTGAATGGTGGCCGATTAGGAAAAGGGGAGGTGCAACGAGACCTGGGTGTCATTATACACCAGTCATTGAAAGTGGACATGCAGGTACAGCAGGCGGTGAAAAAGGCGAATGGTATGCTGGCATTTATAGCAAGAGGATTCGAGTACAGGAGCAGGGAGGTACTACTGCAGTTGTACAAGGCCTTGGTGAGACCACACCTGGAGTATTGTGTGCAGTTTTGGTCCCCTAATCTGAGGAAAGACATCCTTGCCATAGAGGGAGTACAAAGAAGGTTCACCAGATTGATTCCTGGGATGGCAGGACTTTCATATGATGAAAGACTGGATCGGCTAGACTTATACTCACTGGAATTTAGAAGATTGAGGGGGGATCTTATTGAAACATATAAAATTCTAAAGGGATTGGACAGGCTAGACGTAGGAAGATTGCTCTCGATGTTGGGGAAGTCCAGAACAAGGGGTCACAGTTTAAAGATAAAGGGGAAGCCTTTTAGGACTGAGATGAGGAAAAACTTCTTCACACAGAGAGTGGTGAATCTGTGGAATAGTCTGCCACAGGAAATAGTTGAGGCCAGTTCATTGGCTATATTTAAGAGGGAGTTAGATATGGCCCTTGTGGCTAAAGGGATCAGGGGGTATGGAGAGAAGGCAGGTACAGGGTTCTGAGTTGGATGATCAGCCATGATCATAGTGAATGGCGATGCAGGCTCAAAGGGCCGAATGGCCTACTCCTGCACCTATTTTTTATGTTTCTTATGTTTCTATATCAGGATAGGTGGAGCAGCAGATAGTGTTGAAGAAGGACTTCAGCAGATTAGGAGAATGGGCAGAGAAGTGGCAAATACAGTGTAGATAAGTGTATGGTGATGCACATTGATAGAAGGAATAAAGACATAGACTATTTTCTGAATGGTGAGAAAGTTCAGAAATCGGAGGTGCAAAGAGTCTTAGGAGAACTAGTGCAGGATTCCCTGAAGTTCAGTGGCAAAAAAAATTTTAATTTCCATTCCCATTCCTTTTCCAACATGTCAGTCAATGGCATCCTGTTGTGCCAAGATGAAACCACCATCAAGGTGGAGAAGCAAAACTTTGTATTTCATCTGCATAGCCTCTAACTGATGGCATGAATAATGATTTCTCCTTCTGGTAAAAATATAATTTCCCTCCCCCTCCCCTCTTTTTCTATTCTCCACTGACCTCTTACCTCCTCCGCCTATCACCTCCCACTGGGACTTCTCCTCCTTCCCCTTATCCAATTGTTCTCTCCTATCAGATTCCTTCCTCCACAACCCTTTATCTTTCCTACCCAGTTGGCTTCACCTAACACCTTTTAGCTATCCTCCTTCCCCTCTCCCACCTTTTTATTCTGGCATCTTTCCCCTTCCTTTCCCATCCTAATGAAGAGCCCTGGCCTGAAACATTGACTGTTTATTCATTTCTATAGATTCTGCCTGACCTGTTAACTTCCTCCAGCATTATGTGTGTGTTGCTTTGGATTTTCAGCATCTGCAGACTTTCTTGTGTTAATAAGAAAAAAAGTATTACCCCAATATGATTCTTCCCCCATCTGCAAAGTCAGCTGAGGTCAGACCTTAGGTGAAAAATAATATGCTAAAAAATTCAGGGGACGTTGAAGTTTGGAGAGTGAGGAGTTGAATTAATGTTGAGATGTTTGTACCCAACGACCACACAGCAAGTTCTGCCTTTTCAGATGAGCTGGTTCAATCCACTGATTCCTCATCCAGTTTCACTGCTGTTTAGCATTTGGTGATATAGAACAAACACCGAGCTTCAGAGGTACATTTGCTGCTGTGAATCACAGACCTGACCTTCAACTGAATATCTCAATGCCCATCCAATAAAGTTCACGAGGTGCAACCCCCTGCCAAATGTTGGGCATGGATAAGCCTGGACCAAGGTCTAGGCTTTGTTGGGGACCCAGCTCCCTTTCTTCTTCATGATATTTGCTCCCCTTTTCTCTTGGTGAAACAGCATTGTTGAGGTTGCAGTGTGTTAGGATGAGCTCATCAACAAGTTGCCTGTTTACTGAATGTGACCCATTAAGGGAGAGGTGAAGAAGTTCTAGGCACCTCACACAAACTGTGCCATTTCTTGATAGAGGAGCGACATGGTTAAAACACACATCCCCTTGTGCACAAAGATTGCAAATCAAAACCCAGTGGCAGCCACGTTACAGTGATGTTATTTTAAGTAAATGATTGTTTATATTTCCTGCAGGGATTTGCTAAGGATAGGGGTCACTTTGGCTGGTCACCAGAAGAAAATTCTGAACAGCATTCAGTCGATGAGAGGACAGATCAGCCAATCCACTTCAGCCATGGCATGACGGCAGGGGATCATGGGACGTGACGGAGCGGCAGAACAAAGAGCCAGACTATTTCTCATGGCCCCAGGATCATTCTTCTGAAGGAAACACGTTGTTACTCTCTACCAGACTGATCCCCAGCCTCTTCAGAAATCATGCATTCCTACCCTAAGAACAGTACAGATTCCTGATTCAAGTGGACATTTTTTTTTAAATAAAAAAACTCTGTCTCTTCATGAAATAAGGGCCTGTGAAAGTGGAATTGAAGAAATATCCAATTTTCCAAAGAACATGCTGTGCTATTCTTTGATGTTTGTTAGATGCATTTCTTTATTTTCATGAATGATTTTCTCCAGATGTTGGTGCCAATAGACTGCCCCTTTCCCAACAATGGCTTCAAAGTCCTTTATATCTTCATATTGAAGATGATGAGAAGTAATCATTCTTTGCTTGCATTTTCTGCAACTATGTCTGTGTTTTGATAGCAATGACACTCAATGCTGGTAAATGTTGAGCCATCTGCACTTGAAGAGAGGGGAAGTCAGTATTTATCATATGATCTGCCTGCAGCTGGCAGGTCTTTCTGATCAGATTCCTTGTAAGCTGTTTTGATTGACTGTACAGGAACAAGATGAGAATCTTTGCAAGCGGTACAAGCAACAGACCTACTGATTTTGCTTGACAAGAGAGGTGTTGTTGGACAATGATATGAAGTACCTCCGGTGTCATGTTGCACCTCTCATCAATGGACCTTTTAATTTGTGTGTCAGTACTTGTTGGAATTACAGTGATGTCTGTTAAACCCAGTGCTCAGAACGTTGCTGCATCAACTTGCTGGTAAGTGTGGAATTTTATTGCCCTTTAATTGTGTTTCTACATGTTTCCCCTCACCGTGAATCATTGAGGAGCCAGGCATCCTTTCCACAGCTTAAACAGGTACCTGTGACAGATCATCATTTTCAGTCAATGGCTCAGGTGTACTTCACCTCCAGAAGTTCTTGCTGCAACATTCCAGAACTCTGTGATGCGGGGAAGTCTGGTGTCCTTGAATTAGATTCACAAAAATCCAGCATGAAGGCACAGCAAGTAATAAGGAATGATATTAGGTATAATGTGAGCAAGAATACAAAACTGGAGAAGTGTTGAGTTATATGGTTGTAGAGCCACAGCTGGACTTCTGTGTGCAGCACTGGGCTCCTTATACAAGAAAGGATGCCATGCATTGGGGAAGGTTTACCAGACTAACACTTGGAATGGGTGGGTTGTCTCTTGAAGAAAGTTTGGACAGGCTAGGATTGTACCCGCCGGAGTTTAGATGAGAAAGATGGATTTGAGAGAAGATTCTGAGTTTTTGTTGACAGGGCGGATGTTGGGGTGCATACTTCCTCCTGCAGGGGAACTTAGATCTAAGGTTCACTGTTTAAGTGCCCATTGAAGACTAATGTGGGATGAAATTTATTTGCTCACGGGGATAATGATCTTTGGAACTCTCTTCCTCAAAGACCACTAAAAACAGAATCTTACAATATTTCAAAGGCAGAGATAGATAGATTCTGGATAAGCTAGTGATTGAAGGGTTTCCAGGATAGACAGGGAAGTTGAGATTACATTTCGATTGCTCATAATCTCATTGAATCTCTCAGAGGCTCAAAGATCTGAGTGGTCTAAACCTGCACCCAATTTGTCTGTTGGTATGTTTAGCTACCACAGTTCTCTGCTTCCATCTTCCATTCACAATAGAAAGCAGTTTTGTCAGTAATATCTACACAGGATGCTTGCTCCATGCAGGTTCCCATGAACATTTTAAATGCCATGGCACAGGAGGCTGTGGGTTGTGCCAAAAGAATGGAATTTGGAATTGAAATTGGTTTATTATTGTCTCATGTACTGAAATACAGTACTCTCCAGTAAAGATGGCACTGGTGAGCTGCGGTGACACTTTACTGGCAGCAAACAAAACTACAAGCTATTCTAATTACACTTTCTCTGGGCTACAATCACTGCAATCCACAGCCTGTAATTTCCCTTTGGGAGTTGTGTTCCTGAACCAGCTGTACAACCTTGGCATTTTTAGGAATATTATGAAGGACTCAGCTAATTGGACTCTCGAGAATGCAGGTACGGTCACGGTGGCCATTGCTAGAGTAGACCTGAAGGCCCAGGTCCAAGAGTGATAAATGTTTGACTGATTTAA
Source organism: Mobula birostris (assembly GCF_030028105.1). Lineage (NCBI taxonomy): Eukaryota > Metazoa > Chordata > Chondrichthyes > Myliobatiformes > Myliobatidae > Mobula > Mobula birostris. The sequence continues at coordinate 99,830,580 of NC_092373.1, forward strand.
GCGCCAAGTCTGATTAAAAAGATCAAGATATCAAGGCCAAAGATGAAGGATGAGCTGGTGTTCAGCTCAGTTGCCTCAACAATGAACTGACTCTGTAACTATCAACGCTCACCTCAGTACTGAACTGTCTCTGTGGCTGTGGCCTGCAACCATCAGACTCTTGAACTGGTTTCACTCAGTACTGAACTGTCTGTGGCTGTGGCCTGCAGTCATTGGACTCTTGAACTGGCTTCACTTAGCACTGAACTGTCTCTGTGACTGTGGCCTGCAGCCATCAGACTCCTGACCTGGTTTCACTCAGTACTGAACTGTCTCTGTGGCTGTGGCCTGCAGCCATCAGACTCCTGAACTGGTTTCACTCAGTACTGAACTGTCTCTGTGACTGTGGCCTGCAACCATCAGACTCCAGAACTGGCTTCACTCCACTCAGAACTGAACTGTCTCTGTGACTGTGGCCTGCAGCCATCGGACTCCTGAACTGGTTTCACTCAGTACTGAACTGTCTCTGTGACTGTGGCCTGCAGCCATCAGACTCCAGAACTGGTTTCACTTCACTCAGTACCGAACTGTCTCTGTGACTGTGGCCTGCAACCATCAGACTCCTGACCTGGTTTCACTCAGTACTGAACTGGCTCTGTGACTGTGGCCTGCAGCCATCAGACTCCTGAACTGGTTTCACTCAGTACTGAACTGTCTCTGTTACTGTGGCCTGCAGCCATCAGACTCCTGAACTGCTTTCACTCAGTACTGAACTGTCTCTGTAACTGTGGCCTGCAACCATCAGACTCCTGACCTGGTTTCACTCAGTACTGAACTGTCTCTGTGACTGTGGCCTGCAGCCATCAGACTCCAGAACTGGTTTCACTTCACTCAGTACCGAACTGTCTCTGTGACTGTGGCCTGCAACCATCAGACTCCTGACCTGGTTTCACTCAGTACTGAACTGGCTCTGTGACTGTGGCCTGCAGCCATCAGACTCCTGAACTGGTTTCACTCAGTACTGAACTGTCTCTGTTACTGTGTCCTGCAGCCATCAGACTCCTGAGCTGCTTTCACTCAGTACTGAACTGTCTCTGTAACTGTGGCCTGGAACCATCAGACTCCTGAACTGGCTTCACTCAGTACTGAACTGTCTCTGTGGCTGTGGCCTGCAGCCATCAGACTCCTGAACTGGTTTTACTCAGTACTGAACTGTCTCTGTGACTGTGGCCTGCAGCCATCGGACACTTGAACTGGCTCCGTGACTGTGGACTTACTTTCAGGGACTCCAGTTCATGTTCTGTGTGTTATTTGTTTACTTTTTGGTTGTTTGCTCGATTTGTTCTTTTTTACACACATTGGGTATTTGAGTCTTCGTTGTGTGTTCTTTTTTAATGGGCTCTATTGTGTTCCTTTGGTTGCTGCTTGCAAGGAGACGAATCTCGAGGTTGAACATAGCATACATACTTTGATAATAAATGTACTTTGAAGTTTGTACAGTAAAAAGCTTGTCTTGCATACTGTTCATACAGATGAATTCCAGTGAGATGAATACTGATGAATCCAGTGAGATGGAGGAACTGAGCGAAATACATGTTAGTAGGGAAGTGGTGTTAGGTAAATTGAGGGGATTGAAGGCAGATAAATCCCCAGGGCCAGATGGTCTGCATTCCAGGGTGCTTAAGGAAGTAGCCCAAGAAATAGTGGATGCATTAGTGATAATTTTTCAAAACTCGTTAGATTCTGGACTAGTTCCTGAGGATTGGAGGGTGGCTAATGTAACTCCACTTTTTAAAAAAGGAGGGAGAGAGAAACCAGGGAATTATAGACCGGTTAGCCTAACGTCGGTGGTGGGGAAACTGCTGGAGTCAGTTATCAAGGATGTGATAACAGCACATTTGGAAAGCGGTGAAATGATCGGACAAAGTCAGCATGGATTTGTGAAAGGAAAATCATGTCTGATGAATCTCATAGAATTTTTTGAGGATGTAACTAGTAGAGTGGATAGGGGAGAACCAGTGGATGTGGTATATTTGGATTTTCAGAAGGCTTTTGACAAGGTCCCACACAGGAGATTAGTGTGCAAACTTAAAGCACATGGTATTGGGGGTAAGGTATTGGTGTGGGTGGAGAGTTGGTTAGCAGACAGGAAGCAAAGAGTGGGAATAAACGGGACCTTTTCAGAATGGCAGGCGGTGACTAGTGGGGTACCGCAAGGCTCAGTGCTGGGACCCCAGTTGTTTACAATATATATTAATGACTTGGATGAGGGAATTAAATGCAGCATCTCCAAGTTTGCAGATGACACGAAGCTGGGTGGCAGTGTTAGCTGTGAGGAGGATGCTAAGAGGATGCAGGGTGACTTGGATAGGTTGGGTGAGTGGGCAAATTCATGGCAGATGCAATTTAATGTGGATAAATGTGAAGTTATCCACTTTGGTGGCAAAAATAGGAAAACAGATTATTATCTGAATGGTGGCCGATTAGGAAAAGGGGAGGTGCAACGAGACCTGGGTGTCATTATACACCAGTCATTGAAAGTGGGCATGCAGGTACAGCAGGCGGTGAAAAAGGCGAATGGTATGCTGGCATTTATAGCGAGAGGATTTGAGTACAGGAGCAGGGAGGTACTACTGCAGTTGTACAAGGCCTTGGTGTGACCACACCTGGAGTATTGTGTGCAGTTTTGGTCCCCTAATCTGAGGAAAGACATCCTTGCCATAGAGGGAGTACAGAGAAGGTTCACCAGATTGATTCCTGGGATGGCAGGACTTTCATATGAAGAAAGACTGGATGAACTGGGCTTGTACTCGTTGGAATTTAGAAGATTGAGGGGGGATCTGATTGAAACATATGAGATTCTAAAGGGATTGGACAGGCTGGATGCAGGAAGATTGTTCCCGATGTTGGGGAAGTCCAGAACAAGGGGTCACAGTTTGAGGATAGAGGGGAAGCCTTTTAGGACCGAGATTAGGAAAAACTTCTTCACGCAGAGAGTGGTGAATCTGTGGAATTCTCTGCCACAGGAAACAGTTGAGGCCAGTTCATTGGCTATATTTAAGAGGGAGTTAGATATGGCCCTTGTGGCTACGGGGGTGAGGGGGTATGGAGGGAAGGCTGGGCGGTGTTCTGAGTTGGATGATCAGCCATGATCATAATAAATGGTGATGCAGGCTCGAAGGGCCGAATGGCCTACTCCTGCACCTATTTTCTATGTCTATGAATTCATTAAGCAGCGTGTTGAGGTAGAACAAGATAAAGCAAAAGCAATGCAGAATGAAGTGTTATAGTTATGGAGAAAGTAATGTGTAGGCAGATGATAAGGTGTAAAGTCATAATGAGATTGATTGTGAGGTCGAGAGTCCATTTTAGTCACACTGACGACTCATTCAACAGTCTGATTGCAATTTGCTACCTAATGGATTAGTGTAACATGGACATGGTGCCTGAAGGGCCTGTTTCTGTGTTGTGTGTATTTATAATCATAAAATGCCTTGAAATCGAGGACCCATTGAGTCTTCCAATGTGATTGGAGAGGTTTTGTTGTTATTGAGAGATTTAGCGTGATAAAGATGTAGATCAAAACTGGGATATTAATCCTTGTAATATCGGTGTGTGACACCACAAAGTTTTATCAAAACCCATCAACAACAAGTCATGAAAATTTCCAGTCTACCCCAGTGTCCTTTGTATACATGATATGTATTTACAGTCAGATGGCTCAACATATGGACAGAGGTGATGTCTCAGTACACTCTTGATTGGATGCCATTCACTTGTATATGTGGGTGCAAAACAGGTCACTCATACATTTTGACCAAACTGAGTGAAACTTGCCATCATATCCAACACCTGGACACCCTTCCCCAACTCCCCCCCCCCCACAGCTGGATTTCCCTGAATTACCCCACCATTCCAATCAATTGTAACACCACCACCGACTGGCTTGCCAACAAGCTTGTAAATTATAAAGAGGACAAGTAGTACAAGCAATGTCTTACAGGTCAAGATACCCAAAGTCAATGTCAGTTTATCTCGCCGTCTGTGTGGAGTTTGCACATGCTGTTTGTGACCTTGTGGGTTTCATCGAGGAGCTGCAGTTTCTTCCCATATGTCAAATACAGTATATGCAGGTGGGTGGATTAATTAGCCACTCTAAACTGCTCCTGGTGAAGGTGAGTGGGAGGCCAAATCTGATTAAATTCATCAAACTCATTCAATGAATTCAATTAGTTGTTGAATTCTCAATTTCAGTTGTCCAGAAGCACTTATATCCACAGTGTTGAAGTGTTTTGAGAGGTTGTTGATGAAACATATCAACTCCTGCTTGAGAAGCAACTTGGATTCAATCTAATTAGCCTACTGGAGGTCCACAGCAGATGCCATTTCATTGGCTCTTAAATCAACCCTGGAACATCTGAACAGTAAAGATATATACATCAGAATGTTCTTTATTGACTGCAGCTCAGCATTCAATGCCATCATCTCCGCAGAACAAATCAATAAGCTTCAAGACTTTGGCCTCAACACCTCCTTTTGCAATTGGATCCTCTGTTTCCTCACTTGCAAACTTCAGTCAGTTTGGATTGCCGACATTTCCTCCATAATCTCCATCAGCACAGGTGCACCACAAGGCTGTGTACTTAGTCTCCTGTTCTACTTGCTTTACACTTATGACTGTGTGGTAAGCACACCGCCAGTGCCATATTCAAGTTTGCTGATGACACCACTGTCACAGGCTGAATCAAAGGTGGTGAGGAATCGGCATATAGGAGGTAGATTGAAAATCTGGCTGAGTGGTGTCACAACAACCTCCTACTCAATATCAATAAGGCCAAAGAGCTGATTATTGACTTCAGGAGGAGGAAACCAAAGGTCCGTGATCCAGTCATTATTGGGTGATCAGAGGGAGAGGGTCAGCAACTTTAAATTTTGAAGGACCAGTCCTGCGCCTAGCATGTAAGGGCAATTACGAAGAAAGCATGGTAGAGCCTCTCCTTCCTTAGGAATTTGCAAAGATTTGGCATGACATTTAAAACTTTGATGAACTTCTCTAAATATGTGGTGGAAAGTATATTGTGATTGCATCACAGCCTGGTATGGAAACAGCAATGCCCTTGAACAGAAAATCCTACAAAAAGTAGTGGATATGGCCATACCCGCCACTGAACACATTGAGCGTGTCTTCACCGCCAACTTACTCCAGTTGGCTTTAGGATTCGTTTCCGAGCCTCTCAATTTGGACCTTCTGAGGAACCCAGGTACTCACATTTTATTGACTCTGCCTCTCGCCGCTTCTCCCATCAAGCTCTGAAGGCGACCCTCTCCGCCACGAGGAGGTACTTGGCGTCCCTATCCCAGACCCTTCCACACCTCAGGGACACTTTCTTCGCTGTTTGTAATGGTCCTACCCGTTATTTCATCTTCCGTCAGATCCATAAGTGCAATCGCCGTTTCTTGGATTTTGTCATGTTAGGCAAGGATCACAAGATCTTACATCTGCAGGCCCCAGAGCCTGCTGGCCCCGACGCTAGCAGGCATGAAATCGATCTCAGTGGCTCCAGCACCCCAGGGCATATACAAAACCCGGACTCCAGCAACGACCATGGACACCTTCAAAGCAATTGCACAACCACCAACTGCGACTCCAGCCTTGAACTCCAAGCCTGGTCTTCACGTGCTGCTATTGTGACTCCTGTCTCCCCTTCCCCCACCACCACGCTGCAACTCCGTCTCCCTCAGATCCCACCATCAGCTCCTGGGCCCTCAGAGGCTCCATCTTCCTCTCACCCCAACCTTCCCCTCTCCACTGACACCACCAGCTTCCCTCCTCCTCCCCACTCTGATCCCAGCTCTCATCCGTGCCGTGTCTTTACCATCCCCTCCGACCTTCCATCTCTGAGGCAGAGCGCTCTGTCCTCAGTAAGGGCTTCACCTTTGTACCCCTTCACCCACACCTCAGCGAGTTCCGCGCTCGTCATGATGCTGAACTCTTCTTCCGCCGGCTCCGTCTTCGAGCCTACTTCTTCGGCAATGACTCTCCCACCCCTACCGATGACCCCTTCTCCCGTCTTCAACCCTACTCCTCTTCATGGACACCCCACTCTGGTCTTCTGCCTGCTCTGGATCTCTTTATTGCTAACTGCCGACGGGACATCAACCGTCTCGACTTCACTGCACCTTGTTCCAATTCCAACCTCACTCCTTCCAAACGCTCTGCTCTCCACTCCCTCCGCACTAATCCTAACCTTGCTATAAAACCCACCAAAAAGAGGGGTGCTGTTGTAGTCTGGCTTACTGACCTCTACCTTGCCGAGGCACAGCGTCAAATCGCGGATGCCTCCTCTTACTTACCCCTCGATCATGATCCCACTAAGGAGCACCAGGCCATTGTCTCCCGCACCATCACCAACTTTATCAGCTCAGGGGATCTCCCATCCACTGCTACCAACTTTATAGTTCCCACACCCCACACTTCCCGTTTCTACCTCCTACCCAAGATCCACAAACCTGCCTGCCCAGGTAGATCTATTATCTCAGCTTGCTCCTGCCCCACCAAACTCATTTCTGCATACCTCGACACTGTTTTATCCCCCCTTGTTCAATCCCTTCCCACCCATGTTCGTGACACTTCTCACACTCTGAATCTTTTCAGTGATTTTAAGTTCCCTGGCCCCCGCTGCTTTATTTTCACCATGGATGTCCAGTCCCTATATACCTCCATCCCCCACCAGGAAGGACTCAAAGCTCTCCGCTTCTTTTTGGATTCCAGACCTAACCAGTTCCCCTCTACCACCACTCTGCTCCGTCTAGCGGAATTAGTCCTTACTCTTAACAATTTCTCCTTTGGCTCCTCCCACTTCCTCCGAACTAAAGGTGTAGCCATGGGCACCTGTATGGGTGTCAGCTATGCCTGCATTTTCGTTGGCTTTGTGGAACAATCCATGTTCCAAGTCAATACTGGTATCTGTCCCCCTCTTTTCCTTCGCCACATTGACGACTGCATTAGCGCTGCTTCCTGCACGCATGCTGAGCTCGTTGACTTAATTAACTTTGCCTCCAATTTTCACCCTGCCCTCAAGTTTACCTGGTCCATTTCTGACACCTCCCTCCCCTTTCTTGATCTTTCTGTCTCTCTCTCTGGAGACAGCTTATCTGCTGATGTCTACTATAAGCCTACGGACTCTCACAGCTACCTGGACTATTCCTCTTCCCACCCTGTCTCTTGCAAAAAATACCATCCCCTTCTCACAATTCCTCCGTGTCTGCAGCATTTGCTCTCAGGATGAGGCTTTTCATTCCAGGACGAAGCAGGTGTTTTCCTTTTTTAAAGAAAGAGGCTTCTCTTCCTTCACCATCAACTCTGCTCTCAAACACATCTTCCCATTTCACGCACATCTGCTCTCACCCCATCCTCCCTCCACTCCACTAGGAACAGGGTTCCCCTTGTCCTAACCTACCACTCCACCAGCCTCCGGATCCAACATATAATTCTCCGTAACTTCTGCCACCTCCAACGGGATCCCACCACCAAGCACATCTTTCCCTCCCCCCCTTCTGCTTTCCGTGACTCCCTTGTTCATTCGTTCCCACTGATCTCCCTCCCAGCACTTTTCCTTGTAAGCGGAACAAGTGCTACACCTGCCCTTACACTTCCTCCCTCACCACCATTCAGGGCCCCAGACAGTCCTTCCAGGTGAGGCAACACTTCACCTGTGAGTCGGGTGGAGTGATATACTGTGTCCGGTGCTCCCGATGTGGCTTTCTATGTATTGGCGAGACCCGATGCAGGCTGAGAGATCGTTTCGCTGAACACCTATGCTCTGTCCGCCAGAGAAAGCAAGATCTTCCAGTTGCCATACATTTTAATTCCAAGTCCCATTCCCATTCTGATATGTCTATCCATGGCCTCCTCTACTGTCAAGATGAAGCCACACTCAGGTTGGAGGAACAACATCTTATATTCTGTCTGGGTAGCCTCCAAGCTGATGGCATGAATATTGAGTTCTCTAACTTCTGTTAATGCCCCTCTTTCCCTTCTTACCCCATCCCTTATTTATTTAATTTATATATTTTTATTCCCCCCCCTTTTTCTCTCTCTTTTCTCCCTCTGTCCCTCTCACCATAACTACTTGTCTGCTCTCCACCCTCCAGGCTCCCCTCCCCCCTTTTCTTTCAACCCAGGCTTCCCGCCCCATGATCCTCTCCCTTCTCCAGCTCTTAGATCCATCCCTTCCCCTCCTGTCTTCTCCTATCATTTCAGATTTCCCCCTCCCCCTCCCACTTTCAAATCTCTTCTTTCAGTTGGTCCTGACGAAGGGTCCGGGTCCGAAACGTTGGACTGTACCTCTTCCTATAGATGCTGCCTGACCTGCTGCGTTCACCAGCATTTTTTGTGTGTGTGGCTTGAATTTCCAGCATCTGCAGATTTCCTCATGTCTACATCTTCATAGAGCTTTGTTGTAGGAAAGCAACATCCATTATGAGAGACCTCCTACCACTCAGGTCATGCTCGATTCACAATCCGAAATGAACTCTGTGTGCCCTCGTTAGCAGGTAAGTTTCCCCCAGTGTGTAGAATTTGGGGGAGTTGATGTGAGTTTAATTTTTGATCAAGATAGATAGATAGATATGCTTTATTGATCCCAAGGGAAATTGGGTTTCATTGCAGCCGCACCAACCAAGAATAGAGCGTAAATATAGCAATACAAAAACCACAACCAATCAAACAACAAAATGCAAACTATGCCAGATGGAAATAAGTCCAGGACCAGCCTATTGGCTCAGAGTGTCTGACCCACCACGGGAGGAGCTACATAGTTCGATGGCCACAGGCAGGAACAACCTCCCGTGACGCCCAGTGTTGTATCTTGGTGGAATATGGCCAGAGTCCAACAGCAAAATGTTCAATATCCAGTCTACAAACACGTTCCTCGATTGTAATATGACCCAGATTGCACCATCCGTTGTTAACCAGAACAGTAAGCCCCCAACTCCTTTACGCTTACCGCTCTCAGAGCACTTCCAGTCTGCCCGATCGGTCTGGAAGCCATCCATGGAAAAGTTTTGGTCGGGTATGTCCTCGTGCAGCCCCGTTCCAGTGAAACACATAACACTGCACTCCCGAAATGTTCTCCGACACCTGGCTAGCGCCGTCAACTCATCCATTTTATTACCCACCAAACTCCTCTTCTCCAAAAGTCTCTGTTGTCTCGACCCGGTCCTCTTTCCTCGCCTTTGTGATCCCCCTGTGGATCGTCTGTGTGTTTTCCTCCAGATTTCAGCCAGGGTGTCCGCCGCTCTGTTCGCTAAACCGGCTGGCATACGCTCAATCAGCTGGTCCCTGGAATAAACAATGCGACCATGCTTCTGCCCCGCTAATGAGACGTGTCGGAATGTAACTATTTCCAGCGCTAAAAACCTAAATAAATTGCCACAATCCAAAATGCTGAAAATGTTCCATTAATAATGAATATTCAAGGGACTACTGGAGGGAAGAGCTTCAAGCAATAGGTTTCAATAGGTACATTTAATGTCAGTGAAATGTATACTATATACATCCTGAAATTCATTTTCTTTACAAACACCCACGAAAACAGAGGAGTGCCCCAAAGAATGAATGATAGTTAAACATTAGAACCCCAAAACCCCCACCAGCAAAAAAGCATCGGCACCCTCCGCTGAGCACTCGAGCATGCAGAAAAGCATCAGTAAAGATGCAGACTTGCAATACCCCGAAGACTACTCATTCACCCGGTAATTCAACATACCCGAATATTCGGCTCTCTTTCCCGAATAAGGGAAAAAGAGGTGTCCCTGTTTCACAGCGAGAGGAGAGACATAACAAACAACTCACTGATTTACAATGTTAGAAGTCTGTTGCGCCACTTTGTCCAAGCTCTGCACCCAGAGAGTTGGCACAAGAAAGGTGCAGCTCTCTGGCCGCACAACCCCTGGCCGCTGCTTCTGATGTTCCGTGTTCTCCCATGATGCTTCAGTCAGGGGCACCGGCGTAGAATCAGCACGTCCCTAGAGCCACGAACTTCCAGAGTCCTCAAGGCTGCGTCCTTGGGATATCAAAAAGCGGCTGGTCGTGAGGCCCTGAGAGCAGGTCCCATTTCCACAAAGAAACGAAGTCAGGGTGTAGTCCCTGATCATGATCAAAACTATTCATCAGAGATGAAAATGAAACATAAATTGGTGTCATTGTGAACATAAAACAAAAAGCAGGAAGTGCTGGAAATACTCAGCAAGTCAAGCAGCATTTGTGGGTAGAGAAAGAAAGTCAATGTTTTAGGTCATAGGCACTTTGTCAGATTAATAATTAATGGTTGAGTAATTCCCTGGATTTAATAACTCAGGGTTATGCAGTAAGTGCCACAGAAATAGTAGATGTGGTCTTTGTAATCTCCCTAAGTATCCTGGATTCTGCAGAGGTCTCACAGGATTGGAAAACTGTAAATATTAAATCCATTTCTCAAGCAAGGAGGAAGACAAATGGCAGGGAAGCACATTACCACACTATAAAAAGGATGTGGCTGTGCTGGAGGGGGTGTAGATGAGATTCGCCAAGATGTGCACACAAGATCACAAGAACGTAGAACAGTATAACACAGGAACAGACGGTTTGGTCCACCATGTTATGGTGAACTAATTAGGCTAGTATTTAAACATCTAACAAAACTAATGCCATCTGCCAACACAATGTTCATATCCCTCCATGCTCTACAGATTAATTTGCCTATCTAAGGGCCTCTTAAATAGCTGTCATTTTTTTCTTCTACGGCCACCAGTGATGGTGCATTCCAGGCACCTACCACTCTCTGTGTAAATCCTTTAGAAATTTCCCTTTCTCACCGTAGATGCATGTCCAGTGGTATTAGACAGTGCAACCCTGAGAAAGCAATACTGGCTGTTAGCACCTCTCGTCTCCTTATAGATCTCTATCAGATCTCCCCTCAGCCTCCGCTACTCCAGAGAAAACAACCCAAGTTTATCCAACCTCTCCTTATAGCACATGCCCTGTAATCCTAGCATCAACCTGGTAAACTTCTATTGCACTTTCTCCAAACACTCTACACCTTTCCTGTAATGGGCTGAGGAGAAGTGAATGCAACACTCCCAACGTGGCCTAACCTGAATTTTCTAAAATACAGCATAACTTCCTGACTCTTGAGATCAATGCCTCAACTAATAATGGTAAGCATGCCATATGCCTTCTTTACCAAACTCTAACTCTGTGCAGCCACTTCAGGGAGCTGTCCCACGATCCCTCTACATCAGCACTGTTAGGGATTGCTGATGCAGGGATCTAACACGTCTGTTAGCAGAGGGATTGTCAATTGCATCAGGACTCTGTTACTGTATGTTACCAAAAAATAAGCTGCAGTATATCATTGACAATAGGTATAAACATGTGCATGTACTTGCACACCACGTAGACAGCTAGGACACAACATTCCTGGACAACCCCAACCAACGGAGGGCCCTCACAGGATCTCAAGAAGTTGTACTTTCAGATTATACAGGAATAATTGCTGAAAGCAGGAAAGAGACCTGATTCTTTCAGAGGATTGTGTTTTAAATATTATGGTATGACAGCTAGACACTCACTACATTCCTTATTTTGAGTGTTATTCAAGGGCTGCACTTTTGCAGCAGACCTCTGTGACAGACTGTACCTCAAGCTAAACAAATAAGTAGAAGGAAAAGAAACGTGCATCTTAACTCGAGGGAGCCACTGTCAGAATTTGACAAATGACTGAGGAAGTGCTTGCTGAGTGATTGTTTTGTGACAGGACCCAGTGGCAGGCAGTCTCTGAACTGTGGAAGTGTGGTGGTGATTAGATTCACAGGTGCTGAGGTGTAACTCCCCAGCCTAGAAACCAAACACATCAAGTTACACAAAACATTCTTTAACCAGCGCTCTTATGCTCTACACTAAGTCCATCGGTACAGGAAGTCCATATTTTGTCACCAGACCTCTCAGTGCACATCAGAATTTACAGTGGAGAAAAAGGTCAGTCTGCACTAACAATCTATCTTTCTCTTTCCTTACCCTTTTCAATGTATTTATTTCACTTTCCCTCAAACATATCTATATAATTCGCCTCAACTCTTCCTCTGAAAATACAGCACAAATACAGGCCCTTTACTAACTCGGTTCAAACTATTAACCACCCATTTTTACACCAATCCTAACCTTGCCATTTCTATTCTCCCCAATTCATATTAATTCGCCCTCCCCCAGAAACTAGTTGTGAGTGATCCATTTCCCCGTTCCCAGCACTAAAGGCACCTGTCCTGATTTTAACAATTGATTTGTGCCTTGGTATCTATTGGCATCCTTTGGCAGAGTTGCCAGCTTTAGTTGGAACCTGGAAATGTCTTTACATGGCATCTCCAACTGCTGTCCAGCTCCAATCTCAACAGGTTACTCTTAACTAGCCACCTTTTCAAGAACATGCTCTTCATGATCCAGTTGGTACTAAAGTAGTTCTGTTTTCCTCTCCAATTTCCATAGTTCTATGAAAATTCCAACAAAAGCACCGAAAAAAATACCTCTTTAATTTCCACAGATAGATAGAGTGGGATTGACAATCATAAACTCAGTAGTCAAAGGATTCCAGTATGCAAAATAAATGAGATTTAAGATGTCTTTTATTAATGTACAAACGATAGGAAATTGAAAACAACTAGCCTTACATTAATCAACCCTGTATATAAATTAAACGGCTACAATCGTCAAAAATGAAAAGGTTGAACTACCAATGAATGATTGATGTTCTTAGTCAAAGGAAAGAAATAGATGAAACCTGTATTGATTGTAATTAGGTTGATGGTGATATATTATCGAGGCAGAAGTCACAGGGGTCAGTGAGTGCTGTCTGCTGCTCCTGGCAAAGGCATTATCAAACTGAGGATCACATTCCTAAATCAGGCTTTTGTTCATTCAGATCCCGGCACCCAAATTATTATTTTTTTTGACACATATCTGAATTGAAGTTCTGAAGATTAGAGGGAACTGAGACAGCTCAGGGTGAGGGAGGGTTAAGTACCTTGGGATATGAATTTGAGAGTTAAAAGACTGGGAGGAGGGAGAGGTCAAGCAATGCCTTTTTAACAGGACAGATAATAGACTTGCTGAATAAGTTGCAGGGAATGTGATTGATATAGGCCATATGTGGGGGTTAAGTAGGCAATTAGATATGTTTGTGGAGAGAGATTGGTCAACTGCAATGAAAGCTGGGAGTGTGGATCAGAAGATTTTTAGCCTTAATGTGTGATTTAGAATGATATGAAACAGGTTGGAATAAACTGAATAAGAAATGGTTCTGTATCAATCTTAAGAAGATAAACTGACGCTTCTTGTTACATTTTCAGTTTGTTCATTGGATGTGGATGACACAGATAAGGTGTCCATCCCTGGTCACTCGCAGATGAGTTGTCTTCTCGAACAACTGGTCAGCAGGTTGTAACTCCACATCACTCAGATGACAATTAAAACTCAGTAAAATTGGTGAGGTTTAAACTTCATGTTAAACTGTCAAGCTAACAACAGAATTCTTTTCCCCTGAAGGACTTAAGTGGATTAGTTGTGTTTCCATGACCCAACAGTTGGTTTTAAAATGAATTTGGATTCTCCAGCTGCTACAGCTGGATTTTAAATGACTTTCTCTGAATGATGTTGACTTCGTACAAATTACAGTAGAATTTCCTTAAGACGAGCAGAGTTTCTGCATTATGGCATGTTATTTTATGAATGCTTCAACACACCTGTAACACAGAGGGACCTGAGTTGTAGAACAGAGGGACCAAGGTGTACAAGTACAGTATTCCCTGAAAGTGGCATCACAGGTAGATAGGGTGGTGAAGAAGGTTTTAGGCATGTAAGCCTTCATCAGTCAGGGAACTGAGGTAGAAAAGTTGGGATATTATGCTGCAGATGTATAAGATATTAATGAGGTTGCATTTGGACTATTTTGTTCTGCTGTGATCATTCTACTACCGAAAAGTTGTATTTAAGCTTGAAAGATGCGAAGATTTATGAGGATGTTGCTGGAACTGAAACGATTGTGATTTGGTACGAGGTTGAGAAGGTTGGGACGTTATTCACTGAAGTGTACAGGAATGACAGGTGATCTTGAAGATGTGCATAAAATTATGAAGGAAGTAGACAGGATCAATGTGCAGTTTTTTTTCCCAGGATTGGGCAATCAAGAACCAGAGGACGTAGATTTAAGGTGAGGGGGGAGATATTTATTAGGCAACCTATTCATGCAGATGGTGGTCAGTACTGCCAGAGGAAGAGGCTGAGGTACATTAACAACATTAAAAAGTCACTTGGACTGGTGCATAGATAAAGACAGCTTAGAGGGATATGGGCAAAATATAAGACAGCATAAATGGGTAATTTTTCTCCAGTTTCAGATGGTGCTGGTGAAGCACACCATGACTTGCTGGCAGGAAACAAAACTAGAGTCATAGGAAAGTACAGCACAGAAACAGGCCCTATGGCCCTTCTAGTCTGAGGCTATCCACTTAAATTACCTACTCCCATCAGCCCACACCCATACATAGCCCTCCATACTCTTACCATCCGTATACCTATCCAAACTTCTTTTAAATGTTGAAATTGAGCTCGCATGCACCCCTTGCGCTGGTAACTCATTCCACACTCCCACAACCCTTTGAGTGAAGAGGTATCCCCTCATGTTCTCCTTAAACTTTTCATCTTTCACCCTTAACCAGTGACCTTTGGTTGTAGGACCACCCAACCTCAATGGAAAAAACCTGCTTGCATTTACCCTGTCTATAGCCCTCAAAATTTTGTATACCTCTATCTATCTTCTACGTTCCAAGAATAAAGTCCTAACCTATTGAATCTTCCCTTATAAGTCAAGTCTCCAGTCCTGGCAACATCCTTGTGAATTTTCTCTGTACTCTTTCAACCTTATTTACATCTTTCCTGTAGGCAGGTGACCAAAACTGCATGAAATACTGCAAATTGGGCCTCACCAGCATCTTATACAACTTCAACATAACATCCCATCTCCTGTACTCAATAATTTGATTTATGAAGGCCAATGAGACAAAAGCTTTCTTTATGACCCTATCCATCTGTGACACCACTTTCAGTGAATTATAGACTTGTATTCCCAGATGCCTGTGTTCAATCACACTCCCCAATGCCCTAGAGATCACTGTGTAAAACTCACGCTGGTCAGTCCTATCAAAGTCAGACACCTCACACTTGTCTGTATTAAATTCCATCTGCAGCTTTTCAGCCCATTCTTCTGCCCATTTTTTCAGCTGTTCCAGAAACTCTCTGGCTTCTTCCACAAAGCAAATGCTTAATTCAATTTACTATCTCATCCTGAATGCGAAGCGAGTGAACCACCTTGACGAACCTCCAAAGCGGGATCTTATCAAATGTCTCACTAAAGCCCATGAAGACAATATTCACTGCTTTGCCTTCATCAACTTTCCTGGTAATCTTCTCGAAAAACTCCGTAAGTTTAGTTAGACATGACCAAACATGCACAAAACCATGCTGACTTTCCCTAGTCAGTCCCTGTCTACCCAAATATTCATTTGTTCAGTCCCTTAGAGTACCTTCCAATAATTTTCACACTATTGATGTCAGGCACAGCAGCCTGTAATTTCCTCCTTAAACAATGGAACAACATTAGCTACTCTCCGGTATCTCACCTGTCACTAAGGAAGATTTAAATATGTCTGCAAAGGTCCCTGCAGTTTGTTCACCTGCCTCCCACAGGGTCTGAGGGAACACCTTGACAGGCCCTGGGGATTTATCCACCCTGATTTGCCTCAAGACAGCAAACAGCTCCTCTTCTGTAATCTGTATAGGGTCCATGACCTCACTGCTGCTTTGCCTCACTTCTATAGACTCTGTTTTTGTCTTCTGAGTAAACACAGAGGCAAAAAAAACATTTAAGGCTCCTCCATCTCTTTTGGGTCCACACATAGATTACCATTCTGATCTTCCAGAGGACCAATTTTGCCCCTTGCAATCCTTTTGCTCTCAACATATCTATAAAATTCCTTAGGATTCTCCTTCATCTTGTCTGCTAAAGCAAACTCATGCCTTCTTTTAGTCTTCATGATTCTTTAAGTGTTCTCTTGTATTTCTTATACTCCGTAAGTACCGCATTTGTTCCTACCTGCCTATACCTGCTATGCACCTCCTTCTTTTATGAACTAGAGCCCCAATATCTCTTGAAAATCAAGGTCTCCTACACCTATTATCTTTACCTTTCAAGATTTCAAGATTTGTACTCTCAAAATTTCACATTTGAAAGTCTCCCATTTACCAAGTACACCTTTGACAGAAAACAGCCTGTCCCAATCCACGTTTGCCAGATCCGTTTCTGATACCGTCAGAATTGGCCTTTCTCCAATTTAGAATCTCAACTCGCAGACCAGACCTGCCCTTTTCCGTATTTACTTTGAAACTTATGGCATTATGATCACTAGATGCAGAGTGTTCCCCTACACAAGCTTCTGTCAGCTACCCTGTCTCATTCCCAAATAGGAGATCAAGTATCAAACACTGTCTCATTGGGATTTTTATGTACTATTAAGGAAACTACCCTAAACACATTTGACAAGCTCTATCCCATCTAGTCCTTTTACAGTATTGAAGCCCCAGTCTATATGTGGAAGTTAAAATCACCTACAAGAACAACCTTATGTTTCTTGCAACAGTCTCTCCAAATTTAGACCATAAGACCATAAGATATAGGAGCTGAAGTGGGCCATTTGGCCCATCGAGTCTGCTCTGCCATTCAATCATAGGCTGATTCAATTCTTCCAGTCATCCCTACTCCCCTGTCTCCTCCTCATACCCTTTGATGCCCTGGCTAATCAAGAACCTATCTATCTCTGCTTTAAATGCACCCAATGACTTGGCCTCCACAGCCGCTCGTGACAACAAATTCCACAGATTTACCACCCTCTGAGTAAAGTAATTTCTCCGCGTCTGTTCTAAATGCACGTCCTTCAATCCTGAAGTCGTGCCCTACCATGGAAAATAACTGCCATATCTAATCTGTTCAGGCCTTTTAACATTTGGAATGTTTCTGTGAGATTCCCCCTCATTCTGAACTCCAGGGAATATAGTCCAAGAGCTGCCAGCTGTTCCTCTTACAGTAACCCTTTCATTCCCGAAATCATTCTTGTGAATCTTCTGTGAACCCCCTCCAATGTCAGGGTATCCTTTCTAAAGTAAGGAGCCCAAAACTGCACACTGTACTCCAAGTGTGGTCTCACAAGTGCCTTATAGAACCTCAACATCACATCCCTGCTGTTATATTCTATACCTCTAAAAATGAATGCCAACATTGCATTCGCCTTCTTCACCACTGACTCAACCTGGAGGTTAATCTTTAGGGTATCCTGCACAAAGACTCCCAAGTCCCTTTGCATCTCTGCATTTTGAATACTCTCCCCATCTAAATAATAACCATATAACAATTACAGCATGGAAACAGGCCATCTCGGCCCTTCTAGTCCATGCCAAACGCTTACTCTCACCTAGTCCACCGACCTGCACTCAGCCCATAACCCTCCATTCCTTTCCTCTCCATATACCTATCCAATTTTACTTTAAGTGACAATATGGAACCTGCGTCTACCACTTCTGCTGGAAGCTCGTTTCACACAGCTACCACTCCCTGAGTAAAGTTCCCCCTCATGTTACCCCTAAACTTTTGCCCCCTAACTTTCAACTCATGTCCTTTTGTTTGAATCTCCCCTACTCTCAATGGAAAAAGCCTATCCACATCAATTGTATCCATCCCCCTCATAATTTTAAATACCTCTATCAAGGCCCCCCTCAACCTTCTACACTCCATAGAATAAAGAACCAAATTGTTCAACCTTTCTCTGTAACTAAGGTGCTGAAATCCAGGTAACATTCTAGAAAATCTTCTCTGTACTCTCTCTATTTTGTTGACATCTTTCCTATAAATTGGTGACCAGAACTGTACACAATACTCCAAATTTGGCCTCACCAATGCCTTGTACAATTTTAACATTACATCCCAACTCCTATACTCAATGCTCTGAATAAAGGCCAGCATACCAAAAGCTTTCTTCACCACCCTATCCACATGAGATTCCACCTTCATGGAACTATGCACCATTATTCCTAGATCCCTCTGTTCTACTGCATTCTTCACTGCCCTACCATTTACCATGTATGTCCTATTTTGATTAGTCCTACCAAAATGTAGCGCCTCACATTTATCAGCATTAAACTCCATCTGCCATCTTTCAGCCCACCCTTCTAACTGGCCTAAATCTCTCGGCAAGCTTTGAAAACCTACATCATTATCCACAACGCCACCTATCTTAGTATCATCTGCATATTACTAATCCAATTTACCACCCCATCATTCAGATCGTTAATGTATATGACAAACATCGTTGGACCCAGTACAAATCCCTGAGGCACACCACTAGTCACTGGCCTCCAATCTGACAAACAGTTATCCACCACTGCTCTCTGGCATCTCCCATCCAGCCACTGCTGAATCCATTTTACTACTTCAATATTAATACGTAACGATTGAATCTTCCTAACTAACCTTGTGGAACCTTGTCAAAGGCCTTACTGAAGTCCATATAGAAAACATCCACCGCTTTACCCTCATCAACTTTCCTAGTAACCTCTTCAAAAAATTCGATAAGATTTGTCAAACATGACCTTCTACGCACAAATCTATGTGGACTGTTCCTAATCAGACCCTGTCTATCCAGATAATTATATATACCCCATCTCTAAGAATACTTTTCAACAATTTACCCACCATTGACGTCAAACTCACAGGCCGATAATTGCTAGGTTTACTCTTAGAACCCTTCTTAAACAATGGAACAACATGAGCAATACACCAGTCCTCCCAGTTTCTAATGACATTTGAAATATTTCTGTCAGAGCCCCTGCTATTTCCACACTAACTTCCCGCAAGGTCCTGGGGGATATCCTGTCAGGACCCGGAGACTTAGCCACTTTTATATTCCTTAAAAGCCTTAATAGTCTGCCTGTTTATTTCTTCCACCAAAGTGCATGATCATACACTTTCCAACATTGTATTTCATTTGCCACTTGTTTGCCCATTCCCCTAAACTATCTAAGTCTCTCTGCAGGTTTTTTGTTTCCTCAACACTGCCCACTCCTCTACTTATCTTTGTATCATCCGCAAATTTAGCCCCAAATCCATTAATCCCATAGTCCAAATTGTTGACATACATCATAAAAAGCAGCGGCCCCAACATCAACCCCTGTGGAACTCCACTGGTAACCGGCAGCCAGCCAGAAAAAGATCCCTTTATTCCCACTCTCTGTTTTCTGCCGATCAGCCAATGCTCCACCCATGCTAGTAACTCCCCTGTAATTCCATGGGCTCTTATCTTGCTAAGCAGCCTCATGTGCGGCTCCTTGTCAAAGGCCTTCTGAAAATCCAAGTACACCACATCTACTGCATCTCCTTTGTCTCCCTGCTTGTAATTTCCTCAAAAAATTGCAAAAGGTTAGTCAGGCAGGATTTTCCTTTCAGGGAACCATGCTGGCTTTGGCCTAACTTGTCATGTGCCTCCAGGTATTGCGTAATCTCATCCCTAACAATCCATTCCAACAACTTCCCAACCGCTGATGTTAGGCTAACAGGTCTATAGTTTCCTTTCTGCTACCTCCCACCCTTCTTAAATAGTGGAGTAAAAATTTTCCACTCATCCAGTACAATGCCAGAATCTATCGATTCTTGAAAGATCATTGTTAATGCCTTCGCAATCTCTCCAGCTACTTCCTTCGAACCTGTCGGTGCATTCCATCAGGTCCAGGAGATTTATCCACCCTCTGACCATTAAGCTTGCTGAGCACCTTCTCAGTCGTAATTTTCACTATATATATTTCACTTCCCTGACACTCTTGAATACCTGGTATACTGCAGATGTCTTCCACTGTGAAGACTGATGCAAAATAAGCTTTCAGTTCCTCTGTTATCTCTGCGCCTCTCATTACAATATCTCCAGTGTCATTTTCTATTGTCCTATATCTACCCTCAACTCTCTTTTACCCTTTATATACTTAAAGCTTTTAGTATCTTCTTTGATCTTTGCCGCCAGCTTCCTTTCATAATTCATCTTTTCCTTTCTAATGACCATCTTAGTTTACTTCTGCAAGTTTTTAAAATCTTCCCAATCCTCCATCTTCCAACTAGCTTTGGCTTCCTTGTATGCCCTCTCTTTTGCTTTTACTTTGGCTCTGACTTCACTTGTCAGCCACGGTAGTGTCATTCTTCCATTCAAAAATTTCTTCTTATTTGGAGTATATCTGTTTTGCACTTCCCTCATTTTTTGCAGAAACTCCAGCCATTGCTGCTCTGCTGTCCTTCCTGCTAGTGTCCCTTTCCAGTCAACCTTGGCCAGTTCCCCTCTCATACTATTGTAATTTCCTTTATTCCACTGAAATACCAACACATTGGAATTTAGTTTCCCCTTCTCAAATTTCAAAGTGAACTCGATCCTATGTCATCACTGTTCCCTAAGGGTTCCTTAACCTTAAGCTCTCCTATCACCTCTGGATCATTGCACAACACCCAATCCAGCACAGCCAATCCCCTCTTGGGCTCAACAACAAGTTGTTCTAAAAAGCCATTCCTTAGCCATTCTACAGATTCTCTCTCTTGAAGTCCAGTATTGGCCTGGTTTTCCCAATCCACTTTCATGTTAAAATCCCCAATAATTATCATGACATTGCCCTTCTGACATGCCTTTTCTATCTCCTGCTGTAATTTGTAGTCCACATCCCGGCTGCTGTTTGGAGGCCTGTATACAACTGCCATTAGGGTCCTTTTACCCTTGCCATTTCTTAACTCAACCCGTAGAGACTCTGCACCTTCCGGTCCTATGTCATCTCTTTCCAATGATTTAATATTATTTTGTGCCTCTAAATCCCGTGAACTGTTGGGTGGTTTATAATATAGCCTCATTAGCATGAAACACTTCTTACTCCTCAGTTCACTCATAATGCCTAGAGGAGTTTTCCTATTAACTACTTTAACTACTACTATTAACTACTTTATTAATCACACTTTTTCATGGAAACAATGACTACAGTCAGTAGTCTGTATCTTCCCTTTCAGAGTTGTGCTTTTGAATCTGTTGTGTGACCTGGCATTCTTCCAATGTGAACTGAAGTCTCTAAGGTGCAGGACGATTGCAGCCTGGCGGGTATGGGCCGAATTGAGACAGCAGAGCCCATGCCCAAAAGTGGGAAATAAGCCAATTGTTGGCCTTTGCTGGAGTGGACTTGGAGGCAGTGGGGCCCAGGCCTGAAAGCATAATGGAAGTGGGAGGCCCTGAGTCCGAGAGCAAGGAATGACCCAAGATTTGGCCAATTTAAGCACCAGGCCAGATTGGAAAGGTGGGATACAGGTTGAATCAAGGTGGCAGGGCCTGGGCCCAAGTGCGTATCGACGCAACTGGGCCTGGGTGGACATAAGGTGTGTCCAATTTAAGCGCCAGACCAATCTGAATAGGTCAGGGTGTTGGGGCCTGAGGAGAGGGATGGGCCAGTGTACAGCTCGCTGCTTTTGTCTCTGCACTGAGCTGAGGCTGTGGCCTGCAACTAATGGCTGCTGGGTCAGCTGTGACTGCCTTCGTGGCTGTGAAGCCACTTTTGTGAGCTTCAGTTCTGAATGGTATTTGCTTTCACTGTTCGCATGGTTTGTTTGTTTTCTGCACATTGAGTGTCCACAGTCTATTTTTAATGGGTTCTATTGGATTTCTTTGACCTGTGGCAGCCTGTAAGGAGATAAATGTCAAGGTTGTATGTAGTATACATATTTTGATAATAAATGTACTTTGAACTTTGTACAGCATGAACCAATTGGGCTGAAGGGCCTTTTTCCATACTGTATGAATCTATGACACTGTTGATTTGCTTACTTTAAAAATATGTTGCAGAGCAACATTTCAGTGAAACCAGTGATTTTAAAGGGAGCCTGGGAAACAGGAACTGGCGAGTTTAAACAGAACATGGGACCGGGATGATGATGTTAGGACTGAATTGCAGGTAGCAGATAGGTGGTGTTGCACTCCACCCTCTCTGTCCTGGAGGGCTAACGTATCAGGTCAACATTCAGCTGTGTATCTACACCTAAAGGACAAGGGATGATAACACTGTGCACATTTTGGACGGGGGAGGACGGATGGTTTGAAAGCGGGGTTAAAGTAGCCACCTTTGTCAAACTGGAAAACCCATCCCTGAACAGAGGGGGTGGAGTACAACACCACCTATCAGCTACTTACAATGCAGTCCTAACATCTTCACCCCAGTGTCTCCACAACAGTTCACACCTCCATTCGTGCAAACTTAAGACTAATGATCCTCCCATTACCTCTACGACTCTTAATGATCCTCATGTGATTGCTATACTTTTAAACAAATCAGAGAGTTTGTAAGCTGGAGAACTACCCACCATGGATCAGAACTGAAGAAGCCTCTTCAATGAGTGGGGAAAATTTCTTCTAGACAACACAGCAAGTCCAGTTGCCTTGATCTACTACTGCTTGATATCCTGATGTATCCATTTTTGCTATCCACATGTTCCGGTGTTGAGTGAAGAGCCAATGGAATGGCATCTGCTGTGGACTTTTTGCTCTGGTAGGCAAATTGGAGCAGATCCAAGTTGCTTCTCAGGCAGGAGTTGATATGTTTCACCTCCAGCCTCTCAAAACACTTCATCACTGGATGTAAGTGCTACGGATGATATTCATTGAGGCATGCTCCTGCATTCCTAGGCTCTGGTATAAGTGAAGCAGGTGGGTACGTCAGACTTCTGAAGCAGGAGGTTAAAGATCTCAGTGAACGCTCCAGCCAGTTGATCAGCACGGGTCTTTAGTAGTTTGCCGGGTACTTCATCAACGTGAGCATAGAAGGCATTGAGCTCACTTGAAAGCAAAGCCCTGTTGTCTCCTTTGTCACTTGATTTAACTTTATAAGAGGAGATAGTATTGTGGCCCTGCCACAACTATTGAGCATCCTTTGTTGATTCTAGACCAGAATTGCCATTTCGCCTGTGAGATCAAATATGTTCACAAGTGCGTTGGTCTTTAATTTGTTGGTCACAGTGTTTGGGCACGGTCTGTGTCGTAGGCAGAAGTGACTGTCCAACACAGATAATCCAGTAATAAAAACAAATGCTGGAACTACTCCGCATGTCAGGCAGTGTGTGACAAAGGGCCTCAATTTGAAGCATTAACTCCATTTTTCTTCCTACACATGTAGCCTTACCTGGCGAATGTTTTCAGCATTTTCTTTTTTTATTTCAGATTTATGGTAGTTGTCGTTCTTTGATTTTGCAATGTTGTGTTGCTCCTGGATATGGAACTACTTAATATCAGATCCAGATGTTCACTGACAGCAATTTATCATTTAGCAGGAATAAGTATGAACACAGATGTTCTATCACTTATGCCATTAACAATTATTGACAGGACTGGACCTTCTCTGCCACGTTTATCTGCAAATTGAATGGTGTAATGCACTATCCTGTGGAAGAGAGAATTCCAGAGATAAAATTGTATAAGATTATTCACAGCATAGCGCAATGAATCTCAATGGATGGAGCAGAAAATGCTGTGGTGACACTGATTGTAAGCATGGTGATTTCACTGGATAGATTGGCATATGAAATCATGAGTTCAGTGGATCATGCTGTGTCTGACATCAGTATCAGGTTTACCATCACCAGCATATGCCATGAAATGTGTTGTTTTGCTGCAGTAGTACATAGCAATGCATAATAATAGAGAAAAACTGCATTACAGTAAATGTGAGTGTGTATATATAATTGCTTTGGTCAGGAAGCAGTCTGGTGGTCAATGGTCGCCACTCTGTAGTGAGTGATATGTACATTTGCGAGTTAATATGTTCAAACACCTGCTATTTCTGACTATAAGTTTAAGCCTCCTGTTTTCCCAAATTGTGATGCAGCTGACCACCATTCTTATATTGTGTCAGTCACTCCTCACAGCAGGTGGGAAGTGTCTTTGGAATTGTTTTTCTTAAATTGCAGTGGAAGCAGTCCTTGAATATTTTTTAAAGCTGGAATTTTTTTTTATATTTATAAATTGAAAATTGTAATGCAGTGATGACAGAAGGATTGCACTTGCATATGAACATTCAAGGTGTTAGGATGCCCCAAAATAGCTAAATATCATCACTCTTTTGTCAGAAAAGCACAATAATATCTGTAAAATGAACATTGGTTGATGGCCAGGACACTGAGGAGAACTTTGCTGCAAACAGTGCCATCAAATCTTTTGAACCTACCTGAAAGAGCAGACAAGGTTACAAATTGCATCAACTGACAGAAGGCTCACTCAATAGAGCATTTCACTGACAGCAATACATTGGAGACCAAGTTGCACATTTTGCTCAAGTCTCTGGATTGGAACCTATGACTCAAAGCTGTGTGTTCTGACCAACTGTGCCCCTCTGTCACTGTGGACGAGTGTATAAAGGGTGCACTTGAGACATAGCCTAGATTTTCACTTGCTAGTTCACATTGCAGATGCCACTGCACATAAAGCAGCTGATAGCTGCATCTTGGACATGGAAGAGTGTCTGGCGGAGAAGCTTATTGTTAATAAAGATGCGTCTTCTGCTTCTGGGAGTGAAATGTACTCTGTATTTGGTGGAGAGAAACACCAGGAAAGAACAGGGACTGAGGACCTAATCCGTGAACTGATTCTTTATCTGTTCTTCCAGCCTGACCTGCAGAGAGTTTCCTACTTTTTCTGTTTTGTTTCAGTTTTCCAGCATCTGCATTTTTTAATTTATTTTCATAACTTTTCATACTCTTGCTGATCAACTACCTCCCTTTGCTTAAAAAATTCAAAGAATCTGCTTCCAGAACCTGTTGAGGAAGAAAATTCTAAAGACTCACAATAACCAGAGAGAGAAACATCCTTTCAATGTCCAACCTGCCAAGTCATTCACCCGTCTTCTTTTAAATTCCAGTGGATACAACACTAACTTTGTGCCTCCTCATGTATCAGTTCAGCACACAGTTTTCCAACCTGTTAATGTCATTTTGTTAAATAAGGGAAAAGCAGTGTACGCTGCACTCCAGATGCAGTCAAACTAAGCCCCTAATTCACTGGAGCGAAATATTCCTACTTTTATATTCATTTCACCAAGCAATAAATGACAACATCCTGTTTGCTTTCCTAACCTATTACTCTACTTGATACTAGCCTTCTGTGAATTATGCACTACAAAACCCAGATCTCAATGCACCCCAGAACTCTGTTGTCTCTCATAATTTCAAATATGTGGCTGTTCTTGTGTTTCCTGCAGTTTCATACTATCCACCATTCTCCAGACCTTTCACCACTCACTCAAACCCCCAGGCAGATTGAATGAGCTCTCCTTCATCGACATGGATGTATTGTGCCAGGAGACTTGTCTCCATGCTCTATAACTCTATGATTCGATGATCTACATCCCTTTGTAGCCTCCTTATATCCTCTTTGGAACTTACTTTCCTACCCATTTTCGTGCTGTAATCCAAGTTATTATATAAATTATACAAGGTTGAGAGCCCAGCATTAATCCCTGTAATGCACTGTGACCTCCGTTGGTCGTGGTCGACCATGGGTATTGCGCCTCTGGTAGTCACTGGTTTGTTGAGCAGCGTCGACTGTGATTATTGAGGCCGATCCTGGAATGGCAGGCTCTGCCACAGTTGCTGCATGTGTAGCGTGTCGTGGAATCGCTGTCCGCTGTCCGCTGTGCTCTCCGTTTAGCTCTCCACTCCTCAAACTGACTCAGGATCACTCTTTTGCCTTGCTCTAGGTGTTGCTGAAGAGTACCTCGCCATTTGTTGCGGTCATCTGCTGTATCCTCCCAGCACTCTGTGTTGATTTTTAAAGCTTTCATGTCGCGCTTGCAGAAGTCCTTGAAGCAAAGCTGGGTCTACCAACGTTCCTCTTGCCTGTTTCTAGTTCTCCGTAGAAGATGTCCTTTGGCAGTCTACCATCCTTCATACAACGGACGTGGCCCAGCCAGCGCAGTCTGCGTTGTCTTAAAAAGCGTGAACATTGTGGGAAGTCCAGCGCGGGAGAGGACCTCAGAGTTTGGGACTTTGTCTCTCCAGGTGATGCCGAGGATGTGGCGAAGGCTGCGCAGGTGGAAACTACTGAGTTTCCTCTCCTGCTTGGAGTAGATGGTCCAAGTCTCACTGCTATACAGGAGGGTGCTGATAATGCATGCATTGTACACGGCAGTCTTGGTCTTTGTAGCGAGTTTCGGATTCTCCCAGACCTGCAAGGAGAGTCGAGCAAGGATTGAT
Source organism: Mobula birostris (assembly GCF_030028105.1). Lineage (NCBI taxonomy): Eukaryota > Metazoa > Chordata > Chondrichthyes > Myliobatiformes > Myliobatidae > Mobula > Mobula birostris. The sequence continues at coordinate 99,856,946 of NC_092373.1, forward strand.
GCTGCTTTGCCACTTACTGTACATCTACACATTATAACCTCAATGGCTTCCCACCTCAGCTCCCATCCCACCTAAGCAATTCTCCTCGATCGTCTATTTCTGATGTAATGCTCTTTCCTCAGTGATGTTATCCAAAAGCACGGTGTTGGGTTGCATATTTCTATAGCTGACACCCACATTTAACCATCCCCACTCTCCATTGATTCTAAATAGATTGCTGGAATGGTAACAAGTGGAATGTCATTCAACTCAATATTGCATGGGAAGGATGTTTAAAGCTAGAGGGCATAGTTATAAAGTGAGAGGGAGAAGATTGAAAAGAGACCATAAGACCAAGGACCAGAAGTCGGCCATTCCACCCATCGAGTCTGCTCCGTCATTTTATCATGAGCTGATCCATTCTCCCATTTAGTCCTACTCCTCCGCCTTCTCACCATAACCTCTGATGCCCTGGCTACTCAGATACCTATCAATCTCTTCCTTAAATACACCCAATGACTTGGCCTCCACTGCCGCCCGTGGCAACAAATTCTATAGATTCACCACCCTCTGGCTAAAAATTTTCTTCGCATTTCTGTTCCGAATGGGCGCCCTTCCATCCTTAAGTCATGCCCTCTCGTACTAGACTCCTCCATCATGGGAAACAACTTTGCCACATCCATTCTGTCCATGCCTTTCAACATTCAAAATGTTTTTGAGGCCCCCCCTCATTCTCCTAAACTCCAAGGAATACAGTCCAAGAGCGGACAAACGTTCCTCATATGTTAACCCTCTCATTCCCAGAATCATTCTAGTGAATCTTCTCTGTACCCTCTCCAACGTCAGCACATCCTTTCTTAAATAAGGAGCCCAAAATGGCCCACAGTACTCCAAGCGAGGTCTTACCAGCGCCTTATAGAGCCTCAACATCACATCCCTGCTCCTATACTTTATTCCTCTAGAAATGAATGCCAACATTGCATTCGCTGCCTTCACCACCGACTCCACCTGGAGGTTAACCTTAAGGGTATCCTGCACAAGGACTCCCAAGTCCCGTTGCATCTCAGAACTTTGAATTCTCTCCCCATTTAAATAATAGTCTGCCCATTTATTTCTTCTGCCAAAGTGTATAACCGTACAGTTTCCAATATTGTATTTCATTTGCCACTTCTTTGCCCGTTCTTCCAATCTATCCAAGTCTCCCTGCAGACTCTCCGTTTCCTCAGCACTACCGGCCTCCACCTGTCTTCGTATCGTCAGCAAACTTAGCCACAAAGTCATCTATTCCATAATCCAAATCGTTGATGTACAACGTAAAAAGAAGCGGCCCCAACACAGACCCCTGTGGAACACAGGAGATTTGAAGAGTAAATTTTTCAGAGAGATAGTTATTATTTGGAGTGAGCTGCCAGAAGAGGCTATGGAGGCAGGAGCAGTGTTAACATTTATGAGGTATCTGGACAGATACTTGAATGAGCAGGGCAAAGAGAGCCATGGAATTACTGCAGGCATTAGGATTACTATAAATAGACAACGTGGTTGACATAGATGTGGTGGCGCAAAGGGCCTGTTTCTGTGTACAAATGGATCTTATTACAATGTATGCTGCAATATTTTATGTTGAGCTCAATAAGTGGTTTTGTCTTATTTATACGGGTGCAGAGAACAACAAATGATGAACTCCCATTAGCTTCATTTCACTGGGACCATATCTGGTTTGATGTGAGAAGAAAGAAGAATCAGAGCTGTAAAGTACAGAATTGAATCCTTTGACTCAACTCATCCATGCAAACTGTGATGCCTATCTCTGCCATCCTGTTTGTCTGAATTAGGCCTGTATCCCTCTCCTTTCCTATCCAGATGCCTGTCCAAATACTTTTTTTGAATTTCATGCCTCTTGAATTAATGTCCTTAGTTGCCAGAACCTTGTTGGGATTTCACATATTTCCTGCAGTGTTTCTGGAAATGAGTTTAGAACATTTTCTGTTGTTAATTGCTGGCCTTATCTCTGAATGTGACCTGGGGTTACTGAACTACACAGTGAGGTCCATTGGAGAGAAGGCTGATCTCTCTGAGCAGCAGGATGGGTGGGTGGGGGGGGGGGGTGGTGCTAGTTATAAATTACATGGCATTATATAGAACTTACATCACTAAAGTAGACCATTGAACTCAAATAAGGCCTAAAGCAACATTAACACACCCTCTATTCCAACTGTCCATTTGTTTAACTAGCTTCACTTGAAATTCACTCCAAATATTTCCATGCATTGATGATTTCCCCATTTGTAGCTCGCAGTGGCTATGTAAATTTGATATTAGTTCTTAATTGGGTGTTTTCATAACCAGGTATGCGTGCAGGTTCCTCAGTGAATAGATAACTTTCCTCCAAATCTACCCTTTCATAATTTCCTTTCTGAAGACAATCTCCCTAGACAAGGAAAGGCAGTGCTTCGACATCCTCATTCCAGTGAGGGACCATGGACACATTGATCTCCGTAGTCTTAGAGGAGGTTAATTCTACATCTCTGCTTCTTAAATCTGTTCCTCAGAAAATGAGTCCTTGTGTACTATATACAAGGTTTCACCCATGTTGACTGTAACTGAATCTTTTCCCTATCTTTAGTGGTATTTTGTAAAGATTATCTATTTCAAAAATAAACTTTATTCATAAAATAATGGACAAAGTATACACAAAACATTGCATGGCTTTCTTTGCATTCGCTGTGTAGTCCAGCTTATATTGTTATCCGATCTGTACCTTTGTAGCCATCCAACATGGGGCAGAAGTGGGTCCTTCAGCCCAGCTGTCCCTGCTAACCATGGTGCAATCTAAATTAATCGGATCTGTGCACATTAGGCCTGTATACCTCTTCTTATCCAGGTATCTATCTGGATGCCTTACATTTACATCTGCTACCACCTTCTCTGGCAGCTCATTGTAGATAACCATCATCCTCTGGATGAAACACATGCCCTCAGAACTCCTTTAAACTTCTTTCATCAAAGATTCCGATTCATTTACAGTATTTATCTCGTGTACATTGAAACATGTATTCAAATGTGTTGCCTGTGTTAACAACCAAGTCAACCTGAGGATGTGCTGGGGGCAGCCCACAAATGTTGCCACACATTCAGGCGCCAGCATAACATTCCCACAATGTTTAGCAGACAACAGCAAAACCAAGCCCTTTCTTCTCTCCTATTTACCCACCCGCCCACCCAATCACTCACACGCACAGAAAGTTCTCCAGCCGCAGGACAGTCCACCTCTGGGTTTTCACCCTCCATTGGACTCACAGATATTGGATCCCCTACTTCGCTAGGGCTTCAGCCGTTGGACTTAACTTCCAGGCTTCCGATCGATCTTCAAGCTTCAATCTTCAGTATCAACCCCAGAATTCATCTATGATGGGACCCTGAACTCCAGATCTCGAACTCTTGACTCACTGAAAACAGCACCCCAAGTTCCAGGTCTTGAACTCTACACTTAACCGATGACAGCACCCCAACTCCAGGCCTTTAACTCTGGACTTGCCAAATGTGTACCTTTATACCTCTTGCACACATGGGCCTCCATTCTTGTTGACCCTACAGGAGACTCACTGTCCTTTGGAGATGAGCAACAGCCCTCATCTTCACTGACTTTCATCAACAGCTTCTTTCTTATTGTAAAACTGTGCCCTTTAGTTCTAGTCTCCTTGGTCCTTGGAAAATGACTATCTACCCTACCTATTAGGTTTCATAAACTTAAAGAAGGTCACCCCTCAGCTTTCTACATTCTAGTGAAATTAAGCAGAGGGTATCCAGTGTCTGCATGTAGCTGCAGCTTTCCATTCCAGACAACATCCTGGTGAATCTCTTCTGTGCTCTCCCTAATGCCACCACTTCTTTCTTGTAGTGTTGTGACCAGAACTGCATACAATGTGTATTCTAACCACAGCTACAACATGGCTGTTATACTCAATGCCTGAACTATGAAAGCAAGTATACCAAATGTCATCTTAACTATCCTGTCTACCTGTATCACCATTTTCAGGGAGCTTTAACTTTGCACTCCAAAGCTTCTCTGTAAGTTAGCATTCATGTGTCTCTGCCATTTACTGTATATGTCCTGTTATCCCAAAATGCACTACCTCCCACTTACCTGGATTAAATTCCTTCTACCATCACTCTGGCCATCTATCCTTATGATCTATTTCCTTCTCTTTCCTTTCACAACTTCTTCACTATCCAATAATAATTCTTGTGTTATCAGAAAACTTGCTAATCAGTCCACCAATCCTAACTAATATATATAAAATAATAGTGGTCATATACTGGTTGCTGTGGTACTAAAGTGGTCACAAGCATTCCTCAGCCAGTACCTTCTGCCTCCTATCACAAACCAATATTAGGACCAGTTTGCCAACACCACTTGAATCTCATCTGCTCGAAATGCCTGGACCAGTCTGCCATGGAGACTGTCAAAAGACTTGCTAAAGTTTATGGAATGGCACCTATCACCCTGCCTTGATCAATTTTATTAGTTACCTCCCCAAAACTCGCAATTAATTTTGTGAGACATGATCTCCCCTGCACAGAAACACATGGCCCATACTAATCAGTGCCTGACTACAGAAACACCCAATTGATCTCCAAACTGCAAACTGCACAGGCTCCAACAGTTCCAAAATCATATTCAAGTCAAAACACAATCATAAAAGACATAAAAAACTGAAATAACAAGCAACACAATCAAAGTTGCTGGTGAATGCAGCAGGTCAGGCAGCATCTCGAGGAAGAGGTTACAGTCGATGTTTTGGGCCGAGACCCTTCGTCAGGACTAACTGAAAGAAGAGCTAGTAAGAGATTTGAAAGTGGGAGGGGGAGGGGAGATCCAAAATGATAGGAGAAGACAGGAGGGGGAGGGATGGAGCCAAGAGCTGGACAGTTGATTGGCAAAAGGGATATGAGAGGATCATGGGACAGGAGGCCTAGGGAGAAAGAAAGGGGGAGGGGGGAAACCCCGAGGATGGGCAAGGGGTATAATGAGAGGGACAGAGGGTGAAAAAGGAGAGAGAGAAAAAGAATGTGTGTATATAAATAAATAACGGATGGGGTACGGGGGGAGGTGAGGCATTAGCGGAAGTTTGAGAAGTCAATGCTCATGCCATCAGGTTGGAGACTACCCAGATGGAATATAAGGTGTTGTTCCTCCAACCTGAGTGTGGCTTTATCTTTACAGTAGAGGAGGGTGTGGATAGACATATCAGAATGGGAATGGGCCGTGGAATTAAAATGTGTGGCCACTGGGAGATCCTGCTTTCTCTGGCGTTTCTTGATCTATCCAGAAGATGTTGACTGAAGAAGGATTGTACGCAGGCACCACCTTGACCGGAAGATTTTTCAGTTCAGAATTTGATTAGATCCAATGGCTCCACACATAGCTTTCTATTTTTGTCTCTGACAGGACCTATTCTTTCCCTAGCTACCTTTCACCTTCTGATATATTCCTAAAAGATTTGGGGTTTTGCGATTATCCTCAATGTAATGTTTGAATTTTCAATGTACTAGGCATCATTACACTCAGTTTTCGTCAAGGGACCTGCCTGAATGATGAAACACTTCAAATCTTGGAAGGGCTGTTACATAGCACCCAGTCCCCTGTGTACAGTGGCAGCAGGACTGTGGTGCTCCTCCACAGAGCCTTTGTGTTGGCTGTATTGAGCTGTGACCCATCCCTCAGTTCATATGAAATGTGCCTGTCAATAGACATCCTTTATGGATTTCTCTTTGTGCTGGAATGTAATATGTTTTAGGCAGACCAAAGAGTGTCTCTCAATAATTTGAAACTAATTTGGCAGGAGAGATGGGAAACTGAGTTGTAAGGCTGAAGATGGAGCAGTTGGTACGCAAACAGAGGCGGTGTGTAGTGAGACTGTGAGGAAGGACAGGCAGAAGATTGGGCAAAATTGCCAACAGCTGTGGAGGTTGGGCAATTTAATGTATTTAAGGTGGAGGTTGATAGGTTCTTGATTAGTTGGGAGCGTAAAATGTTATTGGGAGAAGGCAGGAGAATGGCATTGCGAGGGAAATGGACCAGTCATGATGAAATGACAGAGCAGACTCGATGGGCCAAATGGCCTAATTCTACTCCTATGTCTTATGGTCTTATGATCTCCCAGCAGCATTTAATATTTGTCATGACTTAAGTATTTGGGAACAGCCCATAGATAAGAGAGTCCTCTTTGACATAGCTGCTTGGATAAACCCTGGCAAGAATCCTTCTTTTCTGTTCCCGACTTTTACAAATCTACAGTCCCCAATGGGATGAGTATTGCCTCATTGACATTGTAGCCTCCCCAAGGGAAGCATGTGTTTAGGTAAGGCACCAACTGTGTCAGGAGCTTCTGGTTGGAGGGCTCCTCACTGCCTCTCACTGCCAGTTAGGTGAAGCCTTGGTGCTTATTGGTGAGTTCAGGTGATGATGCATTCTGCCAAATGTACAGTATTTAACAGACTGTTCAGTGAACTATCTCACGGGACCTGTTGTGTCCTCCCACACTGCCTATAGGATGTTCCATTAAAAAGTGGAACACTTCACGCATCCAAGTGTCATTTTTGAAAGATTCCTCCCCCTGACACAAGAGCACAGGAAAATGGGACAGGAGTAGGCCATTTGGCCTCTCAAGCCTGCCGTGGTCCATCCTGGCCTTAAATCCTCCTCTGTGACAGTTCCCCAGAGCTCTCAATTCCCCAGTCATTCAAAGATTTAATAACTTCCACTTTAAGAACTGCTGGTGATCCTACTGTATCTTGTACAATTCACTGCTTTGCACTTAGGTCCCAATTAGCATCATTAAAACATTATCTGGTCAGTATCGCAGTGCAGTTTATATGAGCATTCTGTTCATAAGTTGCTTGTTTCAAGGACTGCACTTCAAAGGTCAGTTCTGATGAAAGGTCATTGACCTGACAATTTACCTCTGACACTATCTCCACAGATGCTGTCTGACCTGAGTGTTTCCTGTATTTTCTGTTTTTATTTCTGAAGTAACCATCAATTAACAAATGCCTTGGGATTGACAGTGTGAGATTATGAAGTGTGTAATAACCATGCCTTCCAGAGCCTATGAACCAGTAACAGTCCTTTGTCTACTTCTCTTTCAGGGTAAAGGCATGGAAGCCAGTGGAAGGAGTTGGGTAAGCTCAGCCAAGAACACGCAGCCACAGAATGAACAAAAGTCCCAGTGGCCAAGGTTGTATCTAAGCTGCCCACCTCCTGTTCGTACTCCTTCGTGACTTTTACACATTTGTTTCCCAAAATTGCTCAGGCATGTTGCGAGCAGCACCCTGTAAATATGGAATGAAATTCTGTTCTGTTTTGTTTTGCTTTCCCTGTACATTTCCTGTTTGTTATTTGTGTGAAGTATGTTTAAGTTTGTAACAATTAAGTTTTGGAAAGTATTGTACTAAATGCACTCAATAAAAATGAATCAAACTGATCAAATTAAGAAAGCAGATTCGACTCTTATTTATCTTGAAGGTTGTTTTACTTATGAAAGGAAGACTCTAACCAAAAGAATCATAGGCAAGAGAGTTATTTTAAGGTTTTACAAATGGGGACTATTAGTTGACAGAGTCGAAGAATCAAATTTATCATGTTCAAAGGGAAATATTTGCATTCCCATGGAAAAAGTGTGAGATGTCTCTCTGGCTTAGAGACCGACTTACTTCCATTCTGGTTTTGTGTATTCCAAAAGTCTGATGAGACCAAGAGGTGCTGGCTGGCAATGTGGGCGGATGGCTGGAGAGGTCAGAATCAGGTTTATTGTCACAAACGTGTCATAAAGGTTGTTAACTTAGCAGCAGCAGTTCAATGCAATACATGATAATAAAGAAAAATAAATAAGTAAATCAAGTACATTAAGTATATACATGTAATATATATGTGAAATAATATGTATTTTTTTAAAGTGAGGTAGTGTTCATGAGTTCAATGTCCATTTAGGAATAGGATGGCAGAGGGGAAGAATCTGTTCCTGAATCACTGACTGTGTGCCTTCAGGCTTCTGTACCTTCTTCCTGATGGTGACAATGAGAAGAGGGCATGTCCTGGATGATGGGGGTCCTTAATATTAAAGATGTCTTGGGTACTACAAACACTAGTACCCAAGATGGAGCTAACTAATTTTACGATTTTCTGCAGCTTCTCTCAGTGCTGCGCAGTAGCACTCTCCCCGCCCCCAGTGATGCAACCTGTCAGAATGCTCTCCACAGTACAACTATAAACGTTTTTGAGTGTTTTAGTTGACAAACTAAATCTCTTCCAACTCTCCTTCCACCACTCACAACATGCTGGAGGAACTCAGCAGGTCCACCCTCCCCCCCCCCCACCTTCTTTATAGGGCCTCTGCCCCTTCCCTCTACAGTCCTGACGAAGGGTTCCGGCCTGAAACGTGGAATAATCTTTTCCACGGATGCTGCCCAACCTGCTGAGTCCCTCCAGCGTGTTGTATGTGTCGCTTTGACCCCAGCATCTGCAGATTATTTTGTGTTTTCTCCTTCCACCAGCTCTCCCTGTCCCACCTCTTTCCACTGGCTTCCATGCCTTTACCCTGAAAGAGAAGGAGATGGCACACATCTTCCACCATTTATATAGGGACATAGAAGTATACTTCACAGAAATGGGGCTCTTCTGCCTATCAAATCCATGCTGATTATTAAGCATTTCTCTACAATCATCCATTTTATTCTCTCAACAGCACTCGCTTGCATTCAAGGGATTTCTTAACAGTGTTGATTATCACTCTGGAATGTTCACTCCCACTTTGAGTTGTTATAAGCTGGAAGTTCCCAGTGAAATACATGTTAGTAGGGAAGTGGTGTTAGGTAAATTGAAGGGATTGAAGGCAGATAAATCCCCAGGGCCAGATGGTCTGCATCCCAGGGTGCTTAAGGAAGTAGCCCAAGAAATAGTGGATGCATTAGTGATAATTTTTCAAAACTCGTTAGATTCTGGACTAGTTCCTGAGGATTGGAAGGTGGCTAATGTAACTCCACTTTTTAAAAAAGGAGGGAGAGAGAAACCGGGGAATTATAGACCAGTTAGCCTAACGTCGGTGGTGGGGAAACTGCTGGAGTCAGTTATCAAGGATGTGATAACAGCACATTTGGAAAGCGGTGAAGTGATCGGAAAAAGTCAGCATGGATTTGTGAAAGGAAAATCATGTCTGACGAATCTCATAGAATTTTTTGAGGATGTAACTAGTAGAGTGGATAGGGGAGAACCAGTGGATGTGGTATATTTGGATTTTCAGAAGGCTTTTGACAAGGTCCCACACAGGAGATCAGTGTGCAAACTTAAAGCACACGGTATTGGGGGTAAGGTATTGGTGTGGGTAGAGAGTTGGTTAGCAGACAGGAAGCAAAGAGTGGGAATAAACGGGACCTTTTCAGAATGGCAGGCGGCGACTAGTGGGGTACCGCAAGGCTCAGTGCTGGGACCCCAGTTGTTTACAATATATATTAATGACTTGGATGAGGGAATTAAATGCAGCATCTCCAAGTTTGCGGATGACACGAAGCTGGGTGGCAGTGTTAGCTGTGAGGAGGATGCTAAGAGGATGCAGGGTGACTTGGATAGGTTAGGTGAGTGGGCAAATTCATGGCAGATGCAATTTAATGTGGATAAATGTGAAGTTATCCACTTTGGTGGCAAAAATAGGAAAACAGATTATTATCTGAATGGTGGCCAATTAGGAAAAGGGGAGGTGCAACGAGACCTGGGTGTCATTATACACCAGTCATTGAAAGTGGGCATGCAGGTACAGCAGGCGGTGAAAAAGGCGAATGGTATGCTGGCATTTATAGCGAGAGGATTCGAGTACAGGAGCGGGGAGGTACTACTGCAGTTGTACAAGGCCTTGGTGAGACCACACCTGGAGTATTGTGTGCAGTTTTGGTCCCCTAATCTGAGGAAAGACATCCTTGCCATAGAGGGAGTACAAAGCAGGTTCACCAGATTGATTCCTGGATGGCAGGACTTTCATATGAAGAAAGACTGGATGAACTGGGCTTGTACTTGTTGGAATTTAGAAGATTGAGGGGGGATCTGATTGAAACATATAAGATCCTAAAGGGATTGGACAGGCTAGATGCAGGAAGATTGTTCCCGATGTTGGGGAAGTCCAGAACGAGGGGTCACAGTTTGAGGATAGAGGGGAAGCCTTTTAGGACCGAGATTAGGAAAAACTTCTTCACACAGAGAGTGGTGAATCTGTGGGATTCTCTGCCACAGGAAACAGTTGAGGCCAGTTCATTGGCTATATTTAAGAGGGAGTTAGATATGGCCCTTGTGGCTACGGGGGTCAGGGGGTATGGAGGGAAGGCTGGGGCGGTGTTCTGAGTTGGATGATCAGCCATGATCATAATAAATGGCGGTGCAGGCTCGAAGGGCCGAATGGCCTACTCCTGCACCTATTTTCTATGTTTCTATGAACATCTCCAGATATAGACCTTGGAATGGAGTGTCTCTTTTGGTGTTCTCATACTGGATATGCAAGTGACATGGCATACCGCATACAGAGGGCTGATTGGGACTACGGCCTCAGTACTAGGGTGTTCAGAGACAGATCCAGACCTTCCAAAAGTCCAGTACAGATACACTGGCTGGTTTGTCACCTGCTGTGTAGATAATTCAATGTCTAATCTTTAAATCAACTCAAACTCCAATTTTTCACATATTATGAACAAATGTATCTGAAAATGTTTCTTTTCCTGATTTGGTAATTTGTGGATTACAGCTGGTCAGTTTTATCTGTTTGACAGTGACACCAGTAAGTTAGCTTTGGGGCATTTTCCAGGCTTTGTTGGGGCATTTAACCATCAGCGTGGATTGAGTGATATTGGAAGTCACTTTGGGTTTTTGATGCCATACACCACTCCCTGTTGTTAGTGTGCCTCAAGTAACAAAAGCTGCTGTGGTTGCAGCTAACATCAGATGTGTTCACCAAAGACTAGTTTGTTGTCATGCACAAACATATGTCTGCACTAGTGTAATGAAAAACATACTTCAATGTTCAGAGATGTAATTGCAGCAGCATCACAGACACATGGCATCATTTAAACAGCATTCTCAAGAAAAATATAAATGACACATTAATTATACACAATTTTTACAAGAAAACAGAAAACAAAAGCTAAACATTGCAGTGCAAACTGCTCAAAGTGGTCATAGTCTGGGCCAACTCTGGTGATTAGGGTTGTGTCCAAGAATTACATGGTTGAAGAGAAGTAGCTGTCCTTGAGCCCAGTGGTGTGGAAGTTCAAGCTGATGGTATAGCTGCAAGAAGTTGGTGGAATGGTGGGGATTTTTGATGATAGATGTTGCCTTTTTGAGGCAGAGCTTCTTGTAGTGCTGGTGGGACGGTACATCCATAACTCCCTGCAGCTTTTTTACATGACTGTGCAATTGCATTGCTACCAGACGGTGATGCAACCAGTCAGAATACTTTCAACAGTATATCTGCAGAAGTTAATGTTCATCCTGTCCATCCAGTGTGTAATACCCCAATCAGATGGAAATTAATGAGGTGGGTTTCACTTAAGTAACTTAAGTTGACGGTAAATCTACTTACATGGAACAGATTTAGACAAATGATGGAATTCCAAATCCAAATCAGGAGCAGACAGTGTTGCTGGAAGAATGATGACAAATCAGTTCCTTTTCCACAGCAAAAAAAAAACAGATTCTCATGTCTGCAGTGCCTTGTGTCTCCTCTCCCACCAATTCTGACTGGCTGGTTTTGCTGTACACAGGCAGAAGTGTTTATTATCAAAACAGGAGATGCTGGAATGACTCCTGAAGAAGCTGAAAGAGGGAATGTCTGTGTGTCTGCTCTAACCCACAGTGAACAAATGAGACCACAGCATCAAAGGAATCACTTGCATTTGTACAGTGTCTTTCATGTCCTCAGGATAGCTGAAAGCCCCCATTGCAGTAAACATAAGTGTTTTAATGTCAAAACTGGGACACTCACCCAATTTGTGCATAGCAAGTTTCAGTAAAGAGGAAAGAGAAATCAAATAGTGATTCACTTTTGATATTGGTGGAAGAGTATTATTGATCAGGACTCTGGCCAAAGTTCCCTGTTCACCTTAGCTTTTGCAGCATCCACTAAAGAAAGTAAACTGGTCTGATGGAGTCATCCAGTACTGAACCAGGCAATTCACCAGAGACCATTAAGCACACATTTACATAAATCTGACACTATTCCCATATTTTTATTCACATTTTCCCATCAACTCCCCAAAAGGAAAAGAATGGTTGTTCTTGACATGCTCCAGACAGACAAACATCTGATCTGCTTCCCGGTTCTGCAGATCCCTGATTACTGTCTCTGCCCCACTCAACATCACGTCACCACCTCTTCTAATGAAATCTATTCACTTTAGTCTCTACCCCAGAGGCAACCTCTCCAGCCTATTTCATCCTTCCCCCTTACCCTCACTGCCTCCTATATCCTCCCTATAATCACCTTAGTGCCAGCTATGCATGATCTCCCTTCATACAACGCACTGTTGATGCCACTGACATCTGCGGAGTGAGCTGGAGATAGTTCCTTGTGGATCTTATGCACCAGTTTTAAAATAGCGTGACCTGCTGGGACTTGTCTGTGGAGCAGGAGATTGCAGAGTGAGTTGGAGACAGTTCCACGTGGACTTCAGGGGCCAGTTTTAAAAAGCAAGTGGGGCTTGTTGGGACTAGTCTGTGGAGCAGGGAAACATGTGGGTTAATATTATTTCAGGTTAATTAGCAAGGGCAAATAAAAAGAAGTAAATTTTAAGTGGAGCAGCCAGTGTTGGAGAGGTCAGGCTTTTGTTCAAAAGGTTTGGGCGAGAACAGGTGGAGGCTACAACTTAAGCTTGAGAAGTTAGAGGTATAACAAGGGCAGACAGGATGGCAGTTCAGACAGAAGAATGCTCCTCCTGTGAGATGTGGGATTTCAGCGTACCTAACAGTCTCCCTGATGACTAGGTCAAGGAAGTGTAGCCACAGCTGGATGTTCTCAGCACCAACCAGAAGGCTGAAAACTTCACAAATGAGAGCTTTACTGAGGTGGATAAAACCAGAGTGTAGGCTTCAGATAGGAGATGGGTGACCAGCAGGAGAAGTAAGGGGAGTAAGCAGTTAGTGCAGGGTTCCCTTATCCAACAAGTATACCCCTTTGGATACTGCTGGGGTGGTGGGGGTGGAGAAATGACCTATCAGGGCACAGCAGCAGCAGCCAGGCCAATGGCACGGTGTCCAGTTTGGGTAACGTCAGGCGGACCAGTAGTGATGGGAGAACTTGAAAGGTAGTGGGACATACCGCACATTCTATGGCCACAAAAGAGAAGCTAGAATGGTGTGTTGCCTCCCAGGTGCTAAGGTCCAGGATGTCTCAGAGTAGCTGCAGAAGATTCTCAAGAGGGAGGGTGAGCAGTCAGAGGTTGTGGCGCACATTGACATCAATGACATAGGGAGAAAGGTCCTGCAGTGAGTATAGGGAGTTAGGGAAAAGGCTGAAGAGCAGGGCTTCCAAGGCAGTAATCCCTGGAATACTCCCAGTACCACATACTGGTCAGGGCAGGAATAGGATTGTAGTACAGATGAATGAGTAGCTGAGGAAATGGTGCAAGGGCAGAGTGTCAGATTTCTGCATCGTCTGGGGAAGATACAACCTATACAAAAAGGACAATTTACACCTGAATCTGAAGGGGACCAAGTTCACTAGAGCTGTTGAGGAGGTTTTAAACTAAGCTGGCAAGGGGATGGGAACTGGAGTGAAAGGGCTGAGAATGTGGCAGCTGGTATACAAGTCGATACAGTGAGATTGTGAGGAAGGACAGGCAGATGATTGGGCAAAATTGCAGTCAGTGGGATGAGTTAAAGTGTAATATGGGGCAAAATTGAAAAGGTTGATGAATACAGGACTGAAGGTGTTATATTTGAATGCACATAGTATATGCAATAAGGAAGATGTTCTTGTAGCACAGTTAGATTGGCAGGTCTGACATTGTGGGGATCACTGAGCTGTGACTCAAAAAAATCGTATTTGGGAGCTTAATATCCAAGGTTACATATTGTATCAAAAGGACAGTCAGGTAAGCAAATGCAGTGCTGTTGGTACAAAATGAAATCAAATCTTTAGAAAGAGGTGATGTGGGAAGATGTAGAATCCTTGCAGGTACAATTCAGAAACTGCAAAGGTGAAAAAACCATGATGAGAGTTTGATCCAGGCTCCTGAACAGTAGCCAGATGCGGGATATAAATTTCAATGGGAAATAGAAAATGCATATAACAAGAAAATGTTACAATAGTTGTTGGTGATTCAATATGCTTGTAGTTTGGGAAAATCAGGTTGGTTCTGGATCCCTGGAGAAAGAACTCATAGAATGCCTCTGAGATGGTTTTTAGAGCAACTTGTGGTTGGGTCCACAAGGGGAATGTCAGTTCTGGATTGGGTGTTGTTTAATGAACCAAATCTGATTAGGGAGCTTGAGGTATAGGAACTTTTAGGAGTCAGTGATAACAATATGATAGAATTCACCCTGCAGTTTGAGAGAGAGAAGATAAAGCTAGATGTATCATTATTACAGTGGAATAAAGAGAATTAATGAGGCATGAGATAGGAGCTGGCCAAAGTTGATTGGAAGGGGACAGTATTACAGATGATGGCAGAACAGCAGTGGCTGGTGTTTCTGAGGGCCATTCAGAAGGCACAAGATAGACACATCCCAAGGATGAAGAAGTATTCTAAAGGAAGGATGAGGCAACTGTTGCTGTCAAGGGAAATCAAAGTCAGCATAAGAGCAAAAGAGACGGCATATAATGTAGCAAAAATTAATGGGTAGTTAGAGGATTGGAAAGCTTTCAAAAAACAACCAGAGAAAGGAAAGATGAAATTTGAAGGTTAACTAGCCAATAATATCAAAGAAGGCTCCATAATTTTTAGCATATATATCAAGAGTAAAAGACAGGCAAAAATAGATATTAGGTTGCTGAAAAATTATGCTGGAGAGGTAGCAATGAGTGACAAAGAAATGGCAAAAAAAACTTAAAGGCCTGAGATCACCTTGACCAGACGGTACACACGCCAGGATCCTGAAAGAGGTAGCTGAAGTGATTGTGGAGACATTAGTAATGATCTTTCAAGAATCACAAGATTCTGGAATAATTCTGCAAGTCTGGAAAATTGCATGTGATAAAGTAGGCCAAAATCAGCTTAGTTTCCTTAAGAGGAAATCTCGCTCGGCAAATTTGTTGGAATTCTTTGAGGAAATAACAGGCAGGATAGACAAAAGAGAGTTAGTTGATGTTGTTTTCTTGGATTTTGACAAGATGCTGCACATGAGGCTGTTTAACAAGATAAAAACCCATGGGATTACAAGCATGAATAGAATATCAGCTGTCTGGCAGGGGGCAAAGAGTGGGAATAAAGGGGGCTTGTTCTGGTTGGGTGCTGGTGACTAGTGGTGTTGTGTAGTTGTGGGTATTGGGACAGCTTCTTTTCATTTTATACAGTATGTTAATGATTTCCCACCTCAGTCATTCTCTCTTCGCCCCTATTCTATTGGACAGAAGATTAAAAGTACATACCACCAGCTCAAGTAAAGCTTCTACCCCACTGTTATAAGACTATTGACTATTGACTACTGTCCTCCCAACTACTTCATAATGATCTTGCACCTTTTTGTTTACTTGTACTGCACTTTCTCTGTAGCTATTATACTTTATTTTGCATTCTGCTGTTGTTTTACCTTGCACTGTGCAGTGATGAACAGTACGAAAAACAAGTTTCCGCTGTATTTCTGCACATGTGAAAATACAATAGTTCAATTCCAATTCCATTTGGAGTTGAACATAGAACATCGAAGATTGAGAGGAGATTTGATAGAAGCATACAAAATTATAAGGAGTATAGATAGGAGAAATCCAGGCAAGTTTTTCCCACTGAGTTTGGGTGGGACAATAACCAGAGGTCATGGGCTAAGGGTGAAAGGTGAGAAGTTTAAGGGGAACATGAGCAGAAACTTTTTCACTCAGGGCAATGAGAGTATGGAACAAGCTGCCAGCAGAAATCGTGGATACGAGATCGATTTTAAAGTTTAAGAGAAGTTTGAATAAGTACATGGATGGTAGGGGTATGGAGGGATATGGCCTCGGTGCAGGTTGATGGAATAGGCAGTCTAAATGGTCTTGGCATGGACTAGATGAGCCAAAGAGCCTGTTTCTGTACTATACTTATCTATGACATTTCCAATTTGCCTCCACAAATACCTCTGGCAGCAACAGCAGGCACCCACAACTCTGCATAAAAAAGTTGCCTTGCACATCTCTTGAACTTAACCCTTCTCTCTTTAAATGCATGCCCTCTAGTAGTCCCTCTCTTCCCTCT
Source organism: Mobula birostris (assembly GCF_030028105.1). Taxonomy (NCBI): domain Eukaryota; kingdom Metazoa; phylum Chordata; class Chondrichthyes; order Myliobatiformes; family Myliobatidae; genus Mobula; species Mobula birostris. The sequence continues at coordinate 99,873,347 of NC_092373.1, forward strand.
CAATCTTGAAGAAGTGTTTCCGCCTAAAAAATTAACTGTTTACTCTTTTTCATTGATGCTGCCTGACCTGCTGAGTTCCTCCAGCATTTTATGTATGTTCCTCTAGTACTAGATGTCTTGATCCTGTGAAAAAATTTACCTGCCATCTCATCTACCCATGCCTCTCATAATTTTATAAACCACCAGGTGATCCCTTAGCCTCCACCACACTAGAGACGTCAACCCTGGTATGTCCAACCTCTTTATATCGCACATGCTCTCTAATCCAGCCAGCATCACAGTAAACCACTTCTGAACTCTTTCTAAGGCTTCCACATTTTTCCTATAACAGGTGATGAGTATTCATTGCAATACTCCAGATGTAGCTTAACTTGAGTTTTATAATGCTATAATGCAAGTTTGTAAATGCACTGTCTGAAAGGCTGGTGGAAGATTCACCAGTGAATTACAGCTTCCAGTAGGCAACAATCATACCAGTGACCAAGAAGTGTAAGGTGAGCTGCCTGAACAACTGTCGCCCAGTGGCACTCATATCTACTGTGATGAAAGGCTTTGAGAGGTTGCTTATGGCTAGAATCGGCTTTTGCCTAAGCAGGGAGCTGGACCTGCTGCAATTTGCCTATTGCCATAATAGGTCTACAGCAGATGCAATCTCATTGGCTCTACACTTCTCCTTAGATCACCTGGACAATGGAAACACCTATATCAGGCTGCTGTTTATTGAATACAGCTCAACATTCAACACAACTCAGTTCCAATCAACAAGCTCTAAAACCCGGACCTCTGTACCTTCCTCTGCAACTGGATCCTTGACTTCCTCACTGGGAGACCACTATGTGAGAAATTGAAATAACATAATCCCCTTGCTGGCAATCAAAACTGGCACACACCGAGGTTGCGTGCTTAGCCTCTTTCTTCACAACACAAACACCATCTATAAATTTAATGATGACAGAATATTGGTGGCAGAATTTAAAGTGATGACAAGGAGGTGTACAGGAGGGAGTTAGATCAGTTGGTTGAGTAGTGTTGCAGCAAATTTGGACTCAACATCAGTAAAAACAAGGAGCTGAATTTGGACTTCAAGAAGGGGAAGTCGGGGAAGAAACACCAGTCCTCATCAAGGGATCAGAAGTAGAAAGATCAAGCAGCTTCAATTTCCTGGGTGTGAACATCTCTGAGGATCTATCCTTGATCAAACATGGTGACGCAATTACAAAGAAGGCATGGCAGTGGATGTATTTCATTAGAGTTTGAAGATAGTTGATATGTCACCAAAGACACTTGCAGATTTATACAGATGTACTGCAAAGAGCATTCTAACTGGTATGGAGAGGCCACGACACAGGATTGGAAAAAGCTGCAGGAAGTTGTAAACTCATCCAGCTTCATCATGGGCACCAGCCACCCCATCATCCAGGACACCTTCAAAAGACGATACCTCAAAAAGGCAGCATCCATCATTAAGGAACCCCATCACCCAGGACATGCCCTCTTCTCATTGCTACCATCAAGGAGGTGGTACAGGAGCCTAAAGACACGCATTCAACATTTCAAGAACAGCTTCCTCACATTCATCTTCAGATTTCTGCATGGACAATAAACCCATCGGCACTACCTCAGTATTTTCCCTCTCTTTTTGCACTATTGATTTCAATTAATTTTCTGTTTTTTTATATACGTACTTGTTATAATTTATAGTGTTTATCATCATATGTTGCAATGTACTGCTGCCACAAAACAACAACATATGCCACTGATATGAAACCTGATTCTGATTCAACAGTATCATCTCCGTGTCTTGTATGATTTGGCTAGCCATCGTAGTACAGGGACATGAATGAGTTACTTTTCAGAATTGTTTGATAAGCTTGTAAGTGACAGTCAATACCCAGGAGTGAGTGAAATCTAACAGAGGGTTACAGGTAAAGCAAGATTTGCTTTATGCTTGGCCACAAGGTAGTAATTTATTTAAGGAGTCCAAATGCTTTAAACAAAGAATAAAATCTTTAGACAAAGTCTAATCAATAAAGACATAGTATAGTGCATGGTTAGTGGACTGAAGTTGGAGATCTAATTGTGGCTTTCAGACTACAGAATGAAGCAGAAAAGAGATTGGAACCACTAACAATCATAATCTGACCGCCATCATGCAGTATGCATCACTTCCATGAAAACCTTTTCCTTGAATTTACTAGCGGTTCCCAGTAATGTTGCTTGGGGTCATTTTCATTAGAGAAGGGATCTGTACAATTAAACTGCTCTTGATTTGCTGCTGCTCTCCCAACATTCTTCACAAGGTACACCTCCAGCTCTAGCTCAGAACATCAGAGATCTGAATAATCCCTCTAAATTTAATTAAAATGTTACCGGTCTAAATCATTTTCTTCTCTCTACATTTTAATTAAGGATTATAAGGCCACGTAATATTTTTTCCAACAATTTCATCACTATGTAAATCACAAAAAAGGTGGTGATACGTATAGTAGCTCCAAAGTATAAAAGTAATTTCACGAAAGAGATGGGAGCACAGGAGATAACCTGTGCACTTCATTTTTACTATAAGGGAGGCGCACACGTATGACACAGTGGCGTGATGACATATGTTATATTGGTACTTTGATAGAGTTGTTTGGGTTGGTTTAAACTAATTTGTCAGGGCGATGGGAACCTGAGTGATAATGCTGAGGATGAGGCTGTTGGTTTACAGAGGCAATGTGTAGTAAGACTCCAAGCAAGGAGAGGTTGATGATAGGGCAAAATTACAATCAACAGGATGAGCTGCAAGGCAAAGGGCAGACAAAATGAAAAAGGATGAATACAGAACTGAAGGTGTTACAAGGTGTGATTGGTAAGTTCATGCCCTAAGGTAGAAGGAGTAAATTTTAGAAAACCTAGTACATTTGTTTTTCAACATAGTCCCCTCCTACATTTACACACTAGTCCAGCAGTCGTGGTGCATACAGATTTTGAACCTCCAGAAAGTGTCCACGGCAGGGGTAATTGATAAGTTTGTGGCCTAAGGTAGAAGGAGATGAGTTATACAGCTCTCATTACTTGCATAGTCATATAGCCATAGTCATAGTCACACTTTATTGATCCCGGGGGAAATTGGTTTTCGTTACAGTTGCACCATAAATAATAAATAGTAATAAAACCATAAATAGTTAAATAGTAATTTGTAAATTATGCCAGGAAATAAGTCCAGGACCAGCCTATTGGCTCAGGGTGTCTGACCCTCCAAGGGAGGAGTTGTAAAGTTTGATGGCCACAGGCAGGAATGACTTCCTATGACGCTCTGTGTTGCATCTCGGTGGAATGAGTCTCTGGCTGAATGTACTCCTGTGCCCAACCAGTAGTGGATAGGAGACATTGTCCAAGATGGCATGCAACTTGGACAGCATCATCTTTTCAGACACCACCGTCAGAGAGTCCAGTTCCATCCCCACAACATCACTGGCCTTACAAATGAGTTTGTTGATTCTGTTGGTGTCTGCTACCCTCAGCCTGCTGCCCCAGCACACAACAGCAAACATGATAGCACTGACCACCACAATCTCATAGAACATCCTCAGCATCGTCCGGCAGATGTTAAAGGACCTCAGTCTCTTCAGGGAATAGAGACGGCTCTGACCCTTCTTGTAGACAGCCTCAGTGTTCTTAGACCAGTCCAGTTTATTGTCAATTCGTATCCCCAGGTGTTTGTAATCCTCCACCATGTCCACACTGACCCCCTGGATGGAAACTATAAGTGATTATGCAGAAAGTTTGAAGTTAATAACTCAGCTCCTTCTACCTTAGGCCATGAACTTATCAATCACCCCAATGAGTTATTAACTTCAAACTTCATTACATCGCGACTCTTAAACTCTATCCCTCGACTTATGAAAGCTAACACCCCATAAGCTTTCTTAACTACCCTATCCACCTGTGAGGCAACTTTCAGGGATCTGTGGACATGTACCCCGAGATCCCTCTGCTCCTCCACACTACCAAGTATCCTGCCATTTACTTTGTACTCTGCCAAAGTACTTTGTACTTTGAACCAGAATTGATTACAGAGCTTAAATTATAGGAACCCTTAGGGGAAAGAAATCACAATATGATTGAATTCACCCTGAAATTTGAGAAGGAGGAGCTAAAGTCAGATGTATCAATATTACAGTGGAGTAATGGGAATTACAGAGGCATGAGAGAGGAGCTGACCAAAATTGATCGGGAAAAAACACTGGCATTGATGACAGAAGAACAGCAATGGCTGGAATTTCTGGGAGCTAGTTGGAAGGCACAGAATATATACATCTCAAAGAGGAAGAAGTTTTCTGAAAGCAGGAAGACACAACCATGATTGATAAGACAAGTCAAAACCAACATAAAAGCCAAAGGGAGGGCATGCAATAGAGCAAAAATTAGTGGGAAATTAGAGGATTAACAAGCTTTTAAAGACCAGCAGAAGGCAAATAAAAAGTTATATAGAAGGAAAAGATGGAATACAAAGGTAAGCTATCCAATAATATTAAAAAGGATATCAAAAGCTTTTTCAGATACATGAAGTGTAAAAGAGAGAAGACAATAGATATCGGACCACTGGAAAATGATGCTGGAGACATAATAATGGGGGACAAGGAAATAGCGAATGAACTGAATAAGTATTTTGCATCAGTCTTCACTGTGGAAGACACTAGCAATATGCCAGAAGTTTGAGAGTGTCGAAGGAAGAACTGTGTGAAGTTACCATTAATAGTGAGAAGGTTCTTGGGAAACTGAAAAGTATGAGGTAGATAAATAAGATACCAGATGGTCTACACTCCAGGGTTCTGAAAGAGGTGGCTGAAGAGATTGTGGAGGCATTAGTAATGATCTTTCAAGAATCAATTGATTCTAACATGGTTCCAGAGGAATGGAAATTTGCAAATGCCACTGTGCCCTTCAAGAAGGGAGAGAGACAGGAGAAAGGAAATGATAGGCAGTTAGTCTGACCTCAGACATTAGAGTCAATTGTTAAAGATGTGATTTTCGGGCATTTGGAGGTGCATGATAAATGGTTGCCTTAAGGGAAAATCATGCCTAAACCAATCTGTTGCCGTTCTTCGAAGAAATAACAGGCAGGATAGACAGAGGAGAATCATTAGATGTTTTGTACTTGGATTGCCAGAAGGCCTTTGACAAGGTGTCACACATGAGGCTGCTTAACAAGTTAAGAGTCCATGGTATTACAGGAAAGATACTAGCATGAATAAAGCAGTGGCTGATTAACAGGATGCAAAGAGTGGGAATAAAAAGATGCAAACACGAGGAATCCTGCAGATGTTGGAAATTCAAGCAACACACATCAAAGTTGCTGGTGAACGCAGCAGGCCAGGCAGCACCTCTAGGAAGAGGTACAGTCGACATTTCAGGCCAAGACCCTTCTGATGAAGGGTCTCGGCCTGACACGTCGACTGTACCTCTCCCTAGGGAATAAAAGGAGCCTTTTCTGGTTGTCTGCCAGTGACTAGTGGTCTGTGTTGGGACCTCTTCTTTTTATGCTGTATATTAATGATCTGGATGACAGACTAGATGGCTTTGTGGCCAAGTTTGCAAACGATACGAAGTTAGGTGGAGGGGAAGGTTGTTTTGAGGAAATAGAGAGGATACAGAAGGACTGAGACTGATTTAAAGAATAGGAAAATGAGTGGTAGATGGAATCCAGAGTTGGGAAGTGCATGCTCATGCACTTTGGTAGAAGAAATAAAAGGGTAGATTATTTTCTAGGTGGAGAGGAAATTCAAAAGTCTGTGGTGCAAAGAGACTTGGGATTGTCTTTATGTAGGATTCCCTAAAGGTTAATTTCCAGGTTGAGTTGGTGGTGAGGAAGACAAATGCGATGTTAGCATTGATTCTGAGAGGACTAGAATATACAGGCAAGGATATAATGGTAAGTCTTTATAAAGCACTGGTGAGGCTTCATGTGAAGTATTGTGAATAGTTTTGGGCCCCTTATCTGAGAAAGGATGTGCTGTCATTGGAGAGGGTTCAAAGGAGGTTCACAAAAATGATTCCAAGATTGAAAGGCTTGTCATATGAGGAGCATTTGATGGCTCTGGGCCTCTACTCACTGGAATTCAGAAGAATGAAGAGTGTCGTCATTGAAACCTATCGAATATTGACAGGCCTTGATAAAGTGGATGCGGAGAGGATGTCCCCTCTGGTGGGGGTATCTAAGACCAGAGGATACAGCCTCAGAATAGAGGGACATCCTTTTGAAATGAAGATGAGGAGAAATTTCTTTAGCCAGAGAGTGGTGAATCTGTGGAATTCGTTGTCACAGGCAGCTGTGGAGGCCAGCTCATATGGTATATTTAAGGCAGAGGCTGATAGATTCTTGATTAGTCAGGGCATGAAGGGATACAGGGAGAAGGCAGGAGATTGGAGCTGAGAGGAATATAGAATAGACATGATGAAATGATGGAGCAGGCTTGATTGGCCAAATGGCCTAATTCTGCTCCTATATCTTATGGTATTATGGCCTTTTACTTATAGCCTGTAATGAATTAAACAAACAAGAATTCTTAATCCAACAATATGTTTAAAATATTACTGAAATATTAAATGCACATCAATCCTCCCTGCTTAGCTATAAACACCAACTCAAGACAGAATGCATCTCAACATATATATGCATACACATACACTCACACATATGGTATACTGCGTGATACAACTACTATACAAACATACACAGCATAGTAAATATTAAATTATCCCATTCAGACCTAAAGATTTAATCTTTGTGGAGGATTTCTTACTCTTGTGAGGTAATGTCTTTTCTGCGGGTCACTTTCCTTGATAGGTGAGGTTTGTAGCTGTGAAACAATCTCAGGTTCTGGAGCCTCCACTGTGGTGGTTGTTGGGATTTACTCTGGACCGCAAAAGTGGTTCTGACAGCTCGGGACACCTTCTCCTTTCTTTTTTCCTTACCAAAATGTGCTTGGCATCTTCTGGATGTGTTGCCATCCCAAACAGTGCATGACAAGCTCTTTGATCGGTGTGTCATTTCTCTCTGCAGTGGTAAAGGAATATAATGCAGAGGTTATGGGGCGTTCACTTCCATCACACATAGCATGAGACACGACTGTATAAAGCGAAGCATAACAGGACAGCTTCACTTGACAATGTGGGTCATAATGAATGAGTATATTGTCTGACATCACCATTTCCTTTACCTTTTTGAAAACCACCTCACACTGCTTTGGCCATTTCTTCCTGATCTGTAGTAATGAGTTCAAGGGATGTAGCACAGAAGCCAGTGTTACCAGGAACCTGTTCCAGTAATTGACAAATCCTGAAAAGGACCACAGATGTGACACATCCTTTGGCCTTGGGGCGTCCAACACTGCTTGAATTTTCTCAGTACACTTGTGTAATCCTTGTGTGTCAATAGTGGGGATCACAGTAAATGGTGCTGGGTTTAAATAATCCACACTTGTTGCATCATGGCCTGAGCCCATAATTTAATTTTCTTTTAAATACTGTCCTGAGATTTTGGAAATGTTCCTTGTCATCCTTATCAGTAGCAATGATATCTTTCAGATAACACTGAGTGCCTGGGCAGCCTTGCAGCACCTGGTTCATGGCTTTCTGCCAGAGTGCAGGTGCAGATGCTGCTCCAAAAAAAAGCCCATTATAGTGGTAAAGCCCTTTGTGAGTGTTTATACTGAGAAAGACTTTGGACTCTTCTTCCATCTCCATCTGTAGGTCAGCCTCAGCTAAGTCCATTTTGGTGAAGTGTTTTCCCCCAGAAAGGTTTGCAAAGATATCCTCTCTCCTGGGCAAAGGGTATTGATCTACTTTCAGTACTGGGTTAATGGTGACCTTAAAATCACCACAGATCCTGACAGACCCATTCTTCTAGGCTACTGGGAAACCTGACATTGTCCATGGGCTCCATCCAAACTTAGAAAGAATTCCTTCAGGCTCCATGCATTCTAGCTCACTGGCTACTTTATCACTGATGGTACAAGGATCCAGATGGGCTTTGCAAAATTTGGGTGTAGCAATTTCATTTAGCACAACTTCACTTTAGATATGTTTGAGTATTTCAATGCCATCCTTGAACACTGCTGTGACATCATCCAGTACCTTTCTGAATTCAGCATCAATTGACTATCGCAGGGGGTGTGACATGCAAATAGTGGACAGATCGCCAATCAAATTGTAGTTTGTCTCAGCCATTCACATCTCCACAATGCTGACCCTCCTGTTTCTACCACATTCAAGTCCAATGTGGCTTGTTCGTTGTTGTATTTCTCTCTCGTAGATGTCATTCCCACAGGAGTTATCTTTTCTCCAGTACATAGTGGCATGCAAAAGTTTGGGCACCCCTGGTCAAAACTTCTGAAACTGTAAATAGCTAAGCAAGTAAAAGAAAACCTGATTTCCAAAAGGCATAAAGTTAAAAATGACACATTTCTTTAATATTTTAAGCAAGATTACTTTTTTATTTCCATCTTTTACAGTTTCAAAATAACAAAAAAGGAAAAGGGCCCGAAGCAAACGTTTGGGCACCCTGCATGGCAGTACTTAGTAACACCCACTTTGGCAAGTATCACAGCTTGTAAACGCTTTCTGTAGCCAGCTAGGAGTCTTTCAATTCTTGTTTGGGGGATTTTCACCCATTCTTCCTTGCAAAAGGCTTCTAGCTCTGTGAGATTCTTGGGCCATCTTGCATGCACTGCTCTTTTGAGGTTTATCCACAGATTTTCGATGATGTTTAGTTTGGGGGACTGTGAAGGCCATGGCAAAACCTTCAGCTTGCACCTCTTGAGGTAGTCCATTGTGGATTTTGAAGTGTGTTTAGGATCATTATCCTGATGTAGAAACCACCCTCTTTTCATCTTCAGCTTTTTTACAGATGGTGTGATGTTTGCTTCCAGAATTTGCTGGTATTTAATTGAATTCATTCTTCCCTCTACCATTGAAATTTTCCCCATGCCACTGACTGCAGCACAAGCCCAAAGCAAGATCGTTCCACCCCCGTGCTTAATAATTGGAGGGGTGTTCTTTTCATGAAATTCTGCACCTTCCTTTCTCCAAACATATCTTTGCTCATTGTGGCCAAAAAGTTCTATTTTAATGTCATTGGTTCACAGGACTTGTTTCCAAAATGCATCAGGCTTGTTTAGATGTTCCTTTGCAAACTTCTGATGCTGAATTTCGCAGGAAAGGTTTTCTTCTGATAACTCTTCCATGAAGGTCATATTTGTGCAAGGGTCACTGCACAGTAGAACAGTGCACCACCACTCCAGAGTCTGCTAAATCTTCTTGAAGGTCTTTTACAGTCAAGCAGGGATTTTGATTTGCCTTTCTAGCAATCCTATGAGTAGTTCTCTCGGAAAGTTTTCTTGGTCTTTCAGACCTCAACTTGACCTCCACCGTTCCTGTTAATTGCCATTTCTTAATTACATTACGAACTGAGGAAATGGCTACCTGAAAACACTTTGCTATTTTCTTATTGCCTTCTCCTGCTTTGTAGGTATCATTTATTTTAATTTTCAGAGTACTAGGCAGCTGCTTAGAGGAGCCCATGGCTGTTGATTGTTGGGACAATATTTGAGGAGTCAGGGTGTTTATAAAGCTTTGAAATTTGCATCACCTGGTCTTTCCTAACGATGACTGTGGACAAGCCATAGCCCTAACAAGCTAATTAAGGTCTGAGACCTTGGTAACTCATGTACTTCAGTTTTACTTTAAACGAGGCACGCACATATGACATGGTGGCGTGATGACGCATGCTATTCAGTTATGTGCTTTTACATATAACCCGTAATGAATTATTTAAACAAACAGGAATGTTTAATTGAACGATATTACTCAAATATTACTGATAATTAAATATACAGCAGGTGACAATGCGTTGCAGCTAGTAGAGCTGTTGCCTCATGGCTTCACTGATCCTGGCCTCCAGTGCTGTCAATGGGAAGTTTGCACGTTCTTTCTGTGGCCGCAAGTGTTTCCTCTGGTTCCTTCCACATCCTGAAAGTGTTGGCAGATTAATTTAGCCACTACCAGTTGTCCCTATCATACTGTTACATACCTCATGGATATCTTGTGACTGTCTCATGACCACGATGTAATGGTCTTTTGGAGGTCGCCAGATGTAATTTTCCCGCCGATTTGAGGTCACGTGATGACATGTTCACCATGGGTATAAAAAGAGACCCCTGGGGTGACACAGTTAGGTTTTCCAGTTAGAACATCAGCCAGATATCCTGCTCTGTATTTGCCTTACGATGCAGTTTTGATTAAAACAGAGTTTTACATTCTTTTGTAAGGTACAAAAGTGTTGGGCCAGCAGTTGAACCAATCGCTGCCAGGTTTGTTGATGTATCTTTTCAGTAGCATTGGAGAGTGAAGACGGGAACCTGAAGGGGTCATTCGGCAGTTTCGGATAGAATCGACCATTATTGAATTCGTTCAAGAAAGAGTGATCTGCATGAGATAGCCTCTGCTAAAAGCAGCAGAAAAGGCTGTGCACTATCTAGTATCCAGAGGGAAAGGTCAGTGCCTTTAAACCATTTTATTTCCGTCATCGTCAATCCTACGGACGAGGTAGGATCCAGCTGGGATTGGCAGTGACGTTGTGTCTTGGAGGAATTCTTTACTTCAGGAAAGTCTCTCCTAAATGACTGTATAAACCTCTTGGACTTTTGAATTTACCATTCTAAGAACTGTGTTTGAATTTACCACTTTAAGAACTGTTTTCGCATTTATCGCTTTAAGAACCAGTACTGAGTGGCAGTTTGTTTAATGGCCGCATAGCAGTTTACTTCCGGTTAAGATTTTCGTTTGTTTATTTTTTTTAATATTGAGCAGAGTTTAATAAATGGTTGATTGTTTTTATAAAACCTGACTTGATTGATATTCGTTGTTGCTGATCACGTGACATAAATTTGGGGGCTCGTCCAGATATGTTCCAATTTTGAGCTTAAGTGCTTGTTTAAGAATCATTCTGATTTGGAATAGGGAAATACCCAATTCTTTTGTTGATTGGGGTGTGAGTGGTATTCGGCAGCAATGAACGTTGACGGCTTTATGGAAACACCAGACCCGGAGTTTTTAGCAACGGCGAGAAAGGGTGTTGTATCCGAGATTGCTAGGAGGTTGGATATTAAAGGAATTATGAAGGTTACAACAAAGCCCATAATTCAGAGAAAAATCGCTGAGCATTATGTAAGTTTGGGAAAGTTTGATGAAGAAGTGTTAGATAGGTTTCCAATGAGTAATCTGGAAATGCAGTTACATATTGAACAAATAAAGTTAAAGCAATTAGAAGCTGATTTGGAAAGAAGTTGGTTAGAAGCTGAAAATAAACAGAAGAAATTCGAGGCTAGAGAAGCCCATAGGAAAAGGGAATTTGTAGAAAGAGAAGCAAATAAAAGGAGAGAGTTTGAGCTACAGATGGAGAAATTAAAATCCAAGAATCAGTCCTCTAGTTTTAGGAAACAGTTTGTAGCTAGTCGAGAGCTTATTTTGGCTCCTCCATTCAATGAGATAGAAGTGGACAAATATTTCTAACATTTCAAAACTGTTGCTCTGAGTCTAAAGTGGCCGAAAGAGCAATGGCCAGTGATGTTACAAAGTGTAATAAAAGGGAAAACACAACAAGTTTATACAGCTTTAAATGCTGAGCAAGTACTGGATTATGATATTGTCAAACAGTACATTCTGAAGGCGTACGAGTTGGTCCCGGAAGCGTATAGAGAAAGATTCAGAAATTTGAAGAAATCTGTGGAAAAAACTTACGCAGAATTTGCCTACGAGAAATCTGTGTTTTGAGAGATGGGTTTCCTCTAAAAATGTGAATGGGGAGTATAATAAATTAAAAGAGTTGATTTTGCTGGAGGAATTTAAAAGGAGCATTCCTGTTGAAGTAAGAACATACTTAAATGAAAGGGATGCTGTTACATTGTAGGAGTCTGCTAAGTTAGCTGATGAGTATGCTTTAATTCACAATAATAAATTTTCTCCAGGTAGGACTTTAAAAAGAAAAATAGCACAGAGAGTCAAGGTAAACCAGAAATTAAATCTGAAGTTAGTGAGAAAGGTAAGGATGAAGGGAGACATGTGAAGGAAAGACATTTTGGTATTATTTGTAATTATTGTAAGAAACCTGGACATGTAATAGCTAACTGTTTTCAATTGAAAAAGAAAGAGAAGGAAGCAGTCCCAGATGCTTGTGTGCAGCATATTGAAACACCTGTAAAGCCACAGAGTTCGATAAATACCAATGGAGCTTTGCCAGAGTCTGACCAAGTTAAGAGGGGATATGAACATTTTATAACTGAAGGATTTGTATCCTTGAAAGAGGGATCCACTCCAGTGCCAATAAAAATACTTAGAGATACTGGAGCTTCTCAATCACTAATGATAGACAGTGTTCTAAAGTTTAGTGATGAGTCTGGCATTGGTGAGGTAAACTATATAAGAGGAGCTGGGAGTGCCCTTATGCCGGTACATTTACATAGAGTAAATTTAAGGTCAGGGTCAGTTACAGGGCCTGTAAAAGTAGGACTACAACCCAGTTTACCTGTGAATAATGTTCCTCTATTGTTAGGGAATGACTTAGCAAATGGACAAGTTTTTCCTGATGTACATTTGACAATAAAGCCTATTTCTGAGGAACCACAGAGGGATTGTATCACAGATTCTTCCTGTGTTGTAACCCGAGGTATTGATGAAAGACTGATGAGGTTGTTACCCATGACTGTTCAACTCGAGATTCAAATTTTGAGGATGTGTCAGAAACTTTCTTACTTTCATTATTTGATGAACGTTATTTTAGTAAGTCTGGCAATGAAGATCTGTCTTTATCTTGGAAGGAGATGATAGCAGAGCAGGGCAGAGATCCTGAGATAGTTAAATTAAAGAACAAGCTCTTCCTGATAGTAAAATTGAGAAGGTGCCAGTAGGATATTATTTTAAAAGGGAGTATTAATGAGGAAGTGGAGATCTCCTACAGTTCCTGCAAGTGAGGAATGGGAAGTTATTTGTTAACTATTATGTGCACAGCGTCTAGGTTTCTAAAGACAATACCTCTTAGGAATATAACAGCCAAAACTGTGACAAAGACTCTTATAAAATTCTCTACTTATTTTGGGTTGCCTAAGGAAATACAATCTGATGAAGGTAGATATTTTATGTCTGGATTGTTTCAGCAGATAGTTTATAAACTGGGAGCAAAACAAATTACCTCATCTGCATATCATCCAGAACCACAAGGAGCCTTGGAGAGATTACATTCTACCCTCAAAACTATGATTAGGACATAATGTGCAGAAAATGAAAAGGACTGGGATAAAGGTATACATTTACTACTTCTTGAGGTAAGGGAGGCAGTACAGGAATCATTAGGTTTTAGTCCTTTTGAACTTGTCTTTGGGCATAGAGTTCAAGGACCTTTGGCCTTGTTGAAAGAACAGTGGATTGATAAAGAGGTGCACACTGTCATGGTCTGGTTCGGGGTCCCTTTAAATTTAGCTTGTTTATGTTACGATCTGGACCGTTGATTCCCTATTTTCCGGTGTCCCTCGACTTTGGTGTTTAGAGGCAATTAACACTCGGCTGATCTGGTAGGTTATAGTCTCCGGCTTTCAGCTGTTCGGTGCGGGAGCGTCTGCAAAGTCATGTAAGGTATGGTGTGCCGATGTCATCTGGCCGGAGCAAGCCTAGTCTCTGAAAAAGCGAGTGCCGGTAATTCGCCTTTTCCTCACTGGAGCAACCCTGTCCATTTACCTCGCCAAAGCGAGCCTGCAAAGTTTCCTCATCAAGGTGGGTCCGTCAGTTAACCCGCTGGAGGGAATCAAGAACTGCTGTCTACTGTTCCCGGGCCGAGTCGAGAGCTCGCCACTACCCGGAGGCTCCAAGTCAAGTCCTGGCTCCGGTGGCATTCAAGCTCCAAGTCAAGCCCTGGCCCTGGCGGCATTCAAGCTGCAAGTCAAGTCCTGTCCCTGGCAGCATTCAAGCATCAAGTCAAGTCCTGGCCCTGGCGGCCTCCCAGTTCTGAGTCAAGTCCTGGCCCTGGCAGTCCGTGATTGCTGTCCTACCCCCTTGTCTGAATCCCGTCTCTGCCCCTCTCGCCTCTAGCTCTCGTCTGCAGCCCCCGCCTGCTCTTCGGTCTAGTTCCATCGCCGGAGCTAGATAGGTACTGTCTGGTGTTCATTCGTGTTGGTCTTGTCTTGTCTTGTCCTCGCCTCTGTGGGGTAAGTCAGGCCGTCTTGCCGCTGCTCCACTGGGGGTCATGTTTTGTCTTGTCTGGTCCTCGTCTCCATGGGGGTAAGTCTGGCCGTCTTGCTGTTGCCCCGCGGGGAGTCATGTCTTGTCCTGTCCTCGTCTCCGTGAGGTAAGTCAGGCCGTCTTGCTATTGCCCCGCGGAGGGTCATGAGTCCTGGCCCCATGTTCTGTACCCAAAGAGGGGTCCCAGCTCTCTGTTCTGTGTGTGAGTTCCAGTCCTATGTCCTGTACCCAAGGAGGGGTCCTGACTCTGTGTTCTGTGTATGTGTCCATGGTTCCACGTACCTGCTCCCCGAGACCAAGGCTCTGTGTTCCCATGTTCCTCCTCTCCCTAGCCCATGTCATGTCCATGCCTGGTTCTGGGGTCCGAGCCCGAGACAAGACCCAGGTACTGGGTCCTTGCCCAGTCTCGGGCTCGGAGTCCATACCCTATCCTCTTCATGTCTCCTCTAGTTCTGGGAGCTGATTCCAAGTCCTAGCCCAGACCCTTAGTCCCAGCCTAGTCGTAGTTCTCAGTCCTTGTCCAGTTCGCTACTCCTGCTCCTGCCTAGCTCTCCTGATATCGAACAATAAACTAAATTTAATTAACCTCACAAGATGTGTCTTGCATTTGGGTCCACCCTTGCTCCCTATGACCCGCCATTGTGACACACACTAACTTGCTAGATTATGTTTTGAAATTTAAGGAAAGATTATATAAAGCTTGTAGCTTGGCCAAGGAAAATTTAAAATTGGCTCAGGAGAAGATGAAAACTTGGTATGATAAGGAAGCTAGAATGAGGTAATTTAAGCCTGGAGATAAGGTGTTGGTTCTTTTCCAGGTGCAAGTGAACCCATTATAAGCTAAATTTCATGGTCCTTATGAGATTAAATCTAAAGTAAAAGATTTGGATGACATGATTAAAACCCCAGATTGAAGAAAGGCAACACAGCTGTGTCATATAAATATGATAAAACTGTATTATGAGAATGAGGCTGCTACTACGACTGTTGAGGTCAATAATGAGTCTGATCTTTATAAAAATTTAATAGATGATTCATCTGAAACTCATTTTAAACCCAACATTATTTCAGCCAGGTTACCACATTCAGCAATTTTGGAAAATATTGATGAGAAATTAGCTCATTTACAGCCAGAGCAGAGAGAGCAGATGAAACAGTTAATTTTTAAATATAGAGATTTATTTCCTGACGTTTCTAGAAGAGCCACCGTAGCTTCGCATGATGCAGATGTTGGAGAGGCAAGGCCCATAAAACAACATCCATATCGAATGAACAGGGGAAAATGGGAACTTGCTGAACAAGAAATTAAGTATATGTTAGAGATTAACCTTCAAATTCAAATTAGAGTTCATCATGTGTTATAGTGCCTAAGCCAGGCAATAGTATTAGGTTTTGTACAGATTACAGGGAGGTGAATGCTGTGACAAAAATGCATATCTAATCCCTAGGGTACATGATTGTGTGGATAAAGTTGGACAAGCCAAGTTCCTTACAAAGATTGATTTGTTAGAAGGTTATTGGTGTGTTCCATTGACAGATAGAGGTAGAGAGATTTCTGCATTTGTAACCCCATCCAGGTTATATGAATATAATGTTCTTCCATTTGGTATGAAGAATGCACCAGGTACTTTCCAAAGGATGATTAATAGTGTGATTCATGGATTAAAAGATACAGATGCCTATATTGATGATTTAGTTACAGGAAATAATACGTGGAAAGCACACATTACTGCAATGGAGAAACTGTTGAAAGACTTTCAAAAGCTAACTTAACTATTAACTTAGCTAAAAGTGAATTTGGCCATGCCACAGTGACCTACCTTGGTTATGTTGTGGGTCAAGGAAAATTAGCTCCTGTTCAGGCAAAAGTTCAGGCAATTTTAGACGTACCCACTCCAACTGGTAAGAAAACTCTCAGAAGATTCTTGGGTATGGTAGGATATTACAGAACATTTTGTAAGAATTTTGTGAACATTGCTCTTTCATTAACTAACCTCTTGAAGAAAAATGAAAAGTTTGTTTGGACAGAGCCTTGTCAAGAGACCTTTGATAAATTGAAAACTATAATATGTAGTCAATCTGTGCTCAAAACCCCTGACTTGGAAAAACCATTTTCATTAGCTGTGGATGCTAGTGATGAAGCTGCAGGAGCAGTGTTACTTCAAAGAGATGATGGGGATGAAGTTGATTGGCCGGTAGCTTACTTTTCTAAGAAATTTAATGCCGATCAAATAAATTATTCAACAACAGAAAAGGAATTATTACCTCTTGTTTTGGCTTTACAACATTTTGATGTGTATGTTGGTACTACTCAGAAACCACTTATAGTTTACACCGATCATAATCCATTAGTGTTTTTGAGTAAGATGAAAAACAAAAATAGAAGATTACTAAATTGGAGTTTAATGTTACAGGAGTATAATATTTTGATCACTCATATTAAAGGTAAAGATAATGTGATCGCTGATTGTATATCTAGATGTTATATGTACAATGTAAATTTTTTTATGGAGTGATATTTTAACCTTTGTAACACTCCTACTGTATATTAGTTTGTAAGGTGCTGTATGATAATACTGTGTATACTGTGTATGTTGTAAATTTTATACATTTGTATTTTTTTTTGTCAGTAGTTAGTTGTTAAGATCTTGCTTCTAAAAAGACCAAAATTTTCTTTTGGAGGGAGGTGTTACATACCACATGGTTATCTTGTGACTGCCTTATGACCATGATGTAATGGTCTTTTGGTGTAATTTTCCCGCTGATGTGAGGTCACGTGATGACATGTTTACCACGGGTATAAAAGGAGACCCCTGGGGTGACGCAGTTAGGTTTTCCAGTTAGAACTTCAGCCAGATACTCCGCTCCATATTTGCCTTATGACGCAGTTTTGATTTAAGACGGAGTTTTACATTCTATTGTAAGGTACAAAAGTGTTGGGCCGGCAGTTTAACCAATCACTGCCAGGTTTGTTGATGTATCTTTTCAGTAGTATTGGAGAGTGAAGACGGGAACCTGAAGGAGTCGTTCGGCAGTTTTGGAGAGAATCGACCATTATTGAATTCATTCAAGAAAGAGTGATCTGCATGAGATAGCCTCTGCTAAAAGCAGCAGAAAAGGCTGTGCAGTATCTAGTATCCAGAGGGAAAGGTCAGTGCCTTTAAACCATTTTATTTCCGTCGTTGTGAATCCTATGGACAAGGCAGGATCCGGCTGGGATCGGCAGTGACGTCGTGTCTTGGAGGAATTCTTTACTTCAGAAAAGTCTCTCCGAATTGACTGTATAAATCTCTTGGACTTTTGAATTTACCATTCTAAGAACTGTGTTTGAATTTACCACTTTAAGAATTGTTTACGCATTTATCGCTTTAAGAACTAGTACTGAGTGGCGGTTTGTTAAATGGCCACATAGCAGTTTACTTCTAAGGTTAAGGTTTTCATTTGATTATTTTTTTAATATTGAGCAGAGTTTAATAAATGGTTGATTGTTTTTATAAAACCTGACTCGATTGATATTCATTGTTGCCGATCATGTGACAATACATGTACATGGTATAATCTAGGGAAGGAGGAACTGCTGAGAGCATGGGGAAGATAACATGGGTTCAGGTTAGATTAGAATAATAATGGGTGCTTGATTTTTGCTACAGTCATGGTGGTGGATGTTGTAGCGTGGATAAAATTACCGGAGAGACAGAGTCACTGGTAGATACAAAGCAGCTTCTTTATTCGACACAACAAGGTACAGCAGGCGTCTTAATGGATGGAGACGCTTTCCGCAGAAAGGTCTGCTAGCTGAAATGTGGGCTCGGTATTTATATGCTAAACACAAAGGCAATCGCTACTTAAAAGTTATAGACAATATTTAGACAATGCTTCCTTTTGAAGTTACATACAAGCATCACACCTTCGGATTTCATCCTTTCCTTCTGACGCCAACATGTCTGGGTTGGTATCCACAGTCTTTAGGAATGTAAGTTAAGACTACGATACATTTATTTGGCATTTCCCGTGCTAACATAGAAGACAATTAGTATTTATAATGTATAGGTGATACTGCCTTCGAAACTACAGCATCAGGCACCAGAAGCATCTGGTATTTACACCTTTTAGGAAGCCCATTGTGGTGGACTCAATCCACAGTCCTTTGTCAAACAGTTAAAATAGAAGTCTGGTGGCCAAAGTCATTTAAGTGTAAAGAAATCATCTACCCAAAAAGAAATCCACTCTAACAGTGGAAGTGCCTGTTTCTGTGTGGTATCTCACTATGACAATGAGGAAAATACATGATCGAAAATTCTAGTCTTTGAGTGAGGTGTGCTGTCACGTTGTTACTCTGTAAAGAATCACAGAACAGATTTAAGCCCTTACTCTACACTAAATTGGGACAACCCATCTAGATATGAAGACACGGTGAAACTACTCATCAGGAAAAACTACTCATCTTCATGGCCTCTGGCTCAAAGAGGAATACATAGAAACATACATAGAAAATAGGTGCAGGAGTAGGCCATTTGGCCCTTCGAGCCTGCACCGCCATTTATTATGATCCTTGCTGATCATACAACTCAGAACCCCGCCCCAGCCTTCCCTCCATACCCCCTGACCCTCGTAGCCACAAGGGCCATATCTAACTCCCTCTTAAATATAGCCAATGAACTGGCCTCAACTGTTTCCTGTGGCAGAGAATTCCACAGATTCACCACTCTCTGTGTGAAGAAGTTTTTCCTAATCTCGGTCCTAAAAGGCTTCCCCTCTATCCTCAAACTGTGGCCCCTCGTTCTGGACTTCCCCAACATCGGGAACAATCTTCCTGCATCTAGCCTGTCCAATCCCTTTAGGATCTTATACGTTTCAATCAGATCCCCCCTCAATCTTCTAAATTCCAACGAGTACAAGCCCAGTTCATCCAGTCTTTCTTCATATGAAAGTCCTGCCATCCCAGGAATCAATCTGGTGAACCTTCTTTGTACTCCCTCTATGGCAAGGATGTCTTTCCTCAGATTAGGGGACCAAAACTGCACACAATACTCCAGGTGTGGTCTCACCAAGGCCTTGTACAACTGCAGTAGTACCTCCCTGCTCCTGTACTCGAATCCTCTCGCTATAAATGCCAGCATACCATTCGCCTTTTTCACCGCCTGCTGTACCTGCATGCCCACTTTCAATGACTGGTGTATAATGACACCCAGGTCTCGTTGCACTTCCCCTTTTCCTAATCGGCCACCATTCAGATAATAATCTGTTTTCCTATTTTTGCCACCAAAGTGGATAACTTCACATTTATCCACATTAAATTGCATCTGCCATGAATTTGCCCACTCACCTAACCTATCCAAGTCACCCTGCATCCTCTTAGCATCCTCCTCACAGCTAACACTGCCACCCAGCTTCGTGTCATCCGCAAACTTGGAGATGCTGCATTTAATTCCCTCATCCAAGTCATTAATATATATTGTAAACAACTGAGGTCCCAGCACTGAGCCTTGCGGTACCCCACTAGTCACCACCTGCCATTCTGAAAAGGTCCTGTTTATTCCCACTCTTTGCTTCCTGTCTGCTAACCAACTCTCCACCCACACCAATACCTTACCCCCAATACCGTGTGCTTTAAGTTTGCACACTAATCTCCTGTGTGGGACCTTGTCAAAAGCCTTCTGAAAATCCAAATATACCACATCCACTGGTTCTCCCCTATCCACTCTACTAGTTACATCCTCAAAAAATTCTATGAGATTCGTCAGACATGATTTTCCTTTCACAAATCCATGCTGACTTTGTCCGATCATTTCACCGCTTTCCAAATGTGCTGTTATCACATCCTTGATAACTGACTCCAGCAGTTTCCCCACCACCGACGTTAGGCTAACCGGTCTGTAATTCCCCGGTTTCTCTCTCCCTCCTTTTTTAAAAAGTGGAGTTACATTAGCCACCCTCCAATCCTCAGGAACTAGTCCAGAATCTAACGAGTTTTGAAAAATTATCACTAATGCATCCACTATTTCTTGGGCTACTTCCTTAAGCACCCTGGGATGCAGACCATCTGGCCCTGGGGATTTATCTGCCTTCAATCCCTTCAATTTACCTAACACCACTTCCCTACTAACATGTATTTCGCTCAGTTCCTCCATCTCACTGGACCCACTGTCCCCTACTATTTCTGGAAGATTATTTATGTCCTCCTTAGTGAAGACAGAACCAAAGTAATTATTCAATTGGTCTGCCATGTCCTTGCTCCCCATAATCAATTCACCTGTTTCTGTCTGCAGGGGACCTACATTTGTCTTTACCAGTCTTTTCCTTTTCACATATCTATAAAAGCTTTTACAGTCCGTTTTTATGTTGCCTGCCAGTTTTCTCTCATAATCTTTTTTCCCCTTCCTAATTAAGCCCTTTGTCCTCCTCTGCTGAACTCTGAATTTCTCCCAGTCCTCAGGTGATCCACTTTCTCTGGCTAATTTGTATGCTTCTTCTTTGGAATTGATACTATCCCTAATTTCTCTTGTCAGCCACGGGTGCACTACCTTCCTTGATTTATTCTTTTGCCAAACTGGGATGAACAATTGTTGTAGTTCATCCATGCAACCTTTAAATGCTTGCCATTGCATATCCACCGTCAATCCTTTAAGTGTCATTTGCCAGTCTATCTTAGCTAATTCACGTCTCATACCTTCAAAGTTACCCCTCTTTAAGTTCAGAACCTTTGTTTCTGAATTAACTTTGCCACTCTCCATCTTAATGAAGAACTCCATCATATTATGGTCACTCTTTCCCAAGGGGCCTCTCACGACAAGATCGCTAATTAACCCTTCCTCATTGCTCAAAACCCAGTCCAGAATAGCCTGCTCTCTAGTTGGTTCCTCGACATGTTGGTTCAAAAAACCATCCCGCATAGATTCCAAGAAATCCTCTTCCTCAGCACCTTTACCAATTTGGTTCACCCAATCTACATGTAGATTGAAGTCACCCATTATAACTGCTGTTCCTTTATTGCACACATTTCTAATTTCCTGTTTAATACCATCTCCGACCTCACTACTACTGTTAGGTGGCCTGTACACAACTCCCACCAGCGTCTTCTGCCCCTTAGTGTTATGTAGCTCTACCCATATTGATTCCACATCTTCCCGGCTTATGTCCTTCCTTTCTATTGCGTTAATCTCTTCTTTAACCAGCAACGCCACCCCACCTCCCCTTCCTTCATGTCTATCCCTCCTGAATATTGAATATCCCTGAACGTTGAGCTCCCATCCCTGGTCACCCTGGAGCCATGTCTCTGTGATCCCAACTATATCATAATCATTAATAACAATCTGCACTTTCAATTCATCCACCTTATTACGAATGCTCCTTGCATTGACACACAAAGCCTTCAGGCGCTCCTTTACAACTCTCTTAGCCCTTTTACAATTATGCTGAAAAGTGGCCCTTTTTAATGCTTGTCCTGGATTTGTCGGCCTGCCACTTTTACTTTTCTCCACAGTACTTTTTGTTTCTACCCTCACTTTACACCCCTCTGTCTCTCTGCACTGGTTCCCATCCCCCTGTAGTGAACTAACCTCCTTACGCCTAGCCTCTTTAATTTGACTCCCACCCCCCAACCATTCTAGTTTAAAGTCACCTCAGTAGCCCCCGCTAATCTCCCTGCCAGGATATTGGTCCCCCTAGGATTCAAGTGCAACCCGTCCTTTTTGTACAGGTCACACCTGCGCTAAAAGAGGTCCCAATGATCCAAAAACTTGAATCCCTGCCCCCTGCTCCAATCCCTCAGCCACGCATTTATCCTCCACCTCATCGCATTCCTACTCTCACTGTTGCGTGAATGGAGCCAAGATTTGGGTTTGCGCTTCTGGAACCACCTTCTGCTTGATAATACAGGCAGACAGAAAGAGTGGTTGAATGTTTAACAGGCCATTCATCCCTTTGTGTCTCTGCCATCATTCAGATTCCACTTGACTGACTTATGCCTCAAATTTATTTACCCACTAAGCTTCTTCATACCTTTGTTTGTATGAATCAACTTGGCAAGTTCCAATATGCCCCAGCATGCTTTCCTGTTCACTGAGGAACATTGCAAAGACAGCTGCATTGTTGATATAAACTAATGATGTGGAAATGAGAACATGAGGCTTTAGTCTAAGATCCCCAGAAACCAGCAGGCTTGGAGGCATGTCAAACAGCGAAGAAGATAGTTATTGCTGCAAGAGGCGATGGATAGTGGGCACTCAGGTCTCAGAAGGTGTTTAATGCTGACATTTCTGAGATGATGCACTGGCAGAAAGAATGTGTCCTGACAATATAGGTCACATGAATAGAGAAAAAGAGGAACCTAAGGTGTAGCTGTGTCTAAATCCTTGAAAGTGAAGGGTTATGATAGAGAAGTTAGTAAATACTTGCATTGCTCTGGGCTTCATACTTAGAGGCTTGTGCCTAGAATTTAGGAATTCATAGCACTGTTCTTAGCATTGTGTAGTTCACTGTTGATTTAACACAGATAATTTGGTTAGTGGTTACCTCTGGATGAAATTGAAGCATTGTGAAATTAGACCAAGTACTTACATGCTAGCACAACTAACATACTCCCAGTGTCAGACACGGTGACATTGCTCATCAAATGTCGCACATTTATGATATGGTATTCATAACTTAAACTGGAGCTGATAGATGCTAGGTTGTGAACCCATGAAATTCTCCATATAAAGGATCATGTCACAACTGGATATTTCACAAGGGAGCTCCAAACCTCACTAAAATGTTCACATTTAATACACTTCCCACGGTATCCTGAATGTGCTGCCACTTTTGTCTGTTGCAGTCTGGCTAATAACACCCATCAGGAAATAGAAACATAGAAAACCTACAGCACAATATAGGCCCTTTGGCCCACAAAGTTGTGCTGAACATGTCCCTACTTTAGAAATTACTAGGCTTACCCATAGCCCTCTATTTTACGAAGCTCCATGTACCCATCCAAAAGTCTCTTAAAAGACCCTATTGTATCTGTCTCCACCACCGTTGCTGGCAGCCAATTCCATGCATTCACCACTCTCTGCGTAAAATACTTACCCATGACATCTCCTCTGTACCTACTCCCAAGCACCTTAAACCTGTGCCCTCTTGTGGCAGCCATTTCAGCCCAGGAAAAAGCCTCGGACTATCCACACGATGAATGCCTCTCATCAACTTGTACACCTCTATCAGGCCACCTCTCATCCTCCATCAAAGTTGTTGGTGAACGCAGCAGGACAGGCAGCATCTCTAGGAAGAGGTACAGTCGATGTTTCAGGCCGAGACCCTTCGTCAGGACTAACTGAAGGAAAAGGTGTAGCTGTGGGCACCCGTATGGGTCCTAGCTATGCCTGTCTTTTTGTTGGCTTTGTGGAACAATCTATGTTCCGTGCCTATTCTGGTATCTGTCCCCCACTTTTCCTTCGCTACATCGACGACTGCATTGGCGCTGCTTCCTGCACACATGCTGAGCTCGTTGACTTTATTAACTTTGCTTCCAACTTTCATCCTGCCCTCAAGTTTACCTGGTCCATTTCCGACACCTCCCTCCCCTTTCTAGATCTTTCTGTCTCTGTCTCTGGAGACAGCTTATCCACTGATGTCTACTATAAGCCTACTGACTCTCACAGCTATCTGGACTATTCCTCTTCTCACCCTGTCTCTTGCAAAAATGCCATCCCCTTCTCGCAATTCCTCCGTCTCCACCGCATCTGCCCTCAGGATGAGGCTTTTCATTCCAGGCCGAGGGAGATGTCCTCCTTTTTTAAAGAAAGGGGCTTCCCTTCCTCCACTATCAACTCTGCTCTCAAACGCATCTCCCCCATTTCACGTACATCTGCTCTCACTCCATCCTCCCGCCACCCCACTAGGAATAGGGTCCCCCTGGTCCTCACCAACCACCCCACCAGCCTCCGGGTCCAACATATTATTCTCTGTAACTTCCGCCACCTCCAACGGGATCCCACCACTAAGCACATCTTTCCCTCCCCCACCTCTCTGCTTTCCGCAGGGATCGCTCCCTACGCAACTCCCTTGTCCATTCATCCCCCCAATCTCTCCCCACTGATCTCCCTCCTGGCACTTATCCTCGTAAGCGGAACAAGTGCTACACATGCCCTTACACTTCCTCCCTTACCACCACTCAGGGCCCCGGACAGTCCTTCTAGGTGAGGCGACACTTCACCTGTGAGCCGGCTGGGGTGATATACTGCATCCAGTGCTCCCAATGTGGCCTTCTATATATATTGGTGAGACCTGATGCAGACTGGGAGACCGCTTTGCTGAACACCTACGCTCTGGCTGCCAGAGAAAGCAGGATCTCCCAGTGGCCACACATTTTAATTCCACATCCCATTCCCATTCTGACATGTCTATCCACGGCCTCCTCTACTGTAAAGATGGAGCCACACTCAGGTTGGAGGAACAACACCTTGTATTCTGTCTGGGTAGCCTCCAACCTAATGGCATGAACATTGACTTCTCTAACTTCCGCTAATGCCCCACCTCCCCCTCATACCCCATCCGTTATTTATTTTTATACACATATTCTTTCTCTCTCTCTCCTTTTTCTCCCTCTGTCCCTCTGACTATACTCCTTGCCCATCCTCTGGGTTCTCCCCCGCCTTGTCTTTCTCCCCAGACCTCCTGTCCCATGATCCTCTCATATCCCCTTTGCCAATCACCTGTCCAGCTCTTGGCTCCATCCCTCCCCCTCCTGTCTTCTCCTATCATTTTGGATCTCCCCCTTCCCCTCCCACTTTCAAATCTCTTACTAACTCTTCCTTCAGTTAGTCCTGACGAAGGTTCTCGGCCTGAAACGTCGACTGTACCTCTTCCAAGAGATGCTGCCTGGCCTGCTGCGTTCACCAGCAACTTTGATGTGTGTTGCTTGAATTTCCAGCATCTGCAGAATTCCTGTTGTTTACCTCTCATCCTCCGTCGCTCCAAGGAGAAAAGGCCGAGTTCACTCAACCTGTTTTCATAAGGCATGCTCCCCATTCCAGGCAACATCCTTGTGAATCTCCTCTGCACCCTTTCTATGGCTTCCACTGTAGTGAGGCGACCAGAACTGAGCACAGTGCTCCAAGTGGGGTCTGACCAGGATCCTATATAGCTGCAACATCATCTCTCAGCTCCTAAATTCAATTCCACGATTGATGAAGACCAATATACCGTATGCCTTCTTAACCACAGAATCAACCTGCACAGCTGCTTTGAGTGTCCTATGGACTCGGACCCCAAGATGCTTCTGATCCTCTACACTGCCAAGAGTCTTACAATTAATATTTGACCTACCAAAATGAACCACTTCACACTCATCTGGGTTGAATCCATCTACCGCTTCTCTGTCCAGTTTTGCATCCTATCAATGTTCCGTTGTAACTTCTGACAGCCCTACACACTATCCACAACATCCCCAACCTTTGTGTCATCAGCAAACTTACTAACCCACCCCTCCACTTCCTCATCCAGGCCATTTATAAAAATTCACGAAGAATAAGGGTCCCAGAACAGATCCCTGAGGCACACCACTGGTCACCGGCCTCCATGCGGAATATGACCCTTCTACAACCACTTTTTGCCTTCCGTGGGCAAGCCAGTTCTGGATCCACAAAGCAATGTCCCCTTGGATTCCATGCTTCCTTACTCTTTCAATAAGCCTTGCATGGGGTACCTTATCAAATGCCTTGCTGAAATCCATATACACTCCATCTACTGCTCTTCCTTCATCAATGTGTTTAGCCACATACTCAAAAAATTCAATCAGGCTCATGAGGCACAACTTGCCCTTGACAAACCCAATCACCTTGTCTATGGCTAATCATATTATACCTCTCCAAATGTTCATAAATCCTGCCTCTCAGAATCTTCTCCGTCAACTTACCAACCACTGAATTAAGACTAACTGGTCTATAATTTCCTGGGCTATCTCTACTCCCTTTTTGAATAAGGGAACAACATCCGCAGCCCTCCAATCCTCCGGTAAAGATCATCGCCAGAGGCTCAGCGATCTCCTCCTTCGCCTCCCACAGTAGCCTGGGGTGCATCTCGTCCAGTCCTGGCGACTTATCCAACTTAATGCTTTCCAAAAGCTCCAGCACATCCTCTTTCTTAATATCTACATGCTCAAGTTTTTCAGTCTGCTGCAAGTCAGCACTACAATCACCAAGATCCTTTTCCATAGTGAATACTGAAGTAAAGTATTCATTAAGTACCTCTGCTATTTCCTCCGGTTCCAAACACACTTTCTCACTGTCACACTTGATAGATCCTATTCTTTCACGTCTTATCCTCTTGCTCTTCACATACTTGTAGAATACCTTGGGGCTTTCCTTAATCTTGCCTGCCAAGGTCGTCTTATGGCCCCTTCTGGCTCTCCTAATTTCCTTATTGAACTCCTTCCTGTTAGCCTTATAATCTTCTAGATCTCTAACATTACCTAGCTCTCTGAATCTTTCGTAAGTTTTTCTTTTCTTCTTGATTAGATTTACTATCACTATTATCACTATCTCCAAAATGCTCTCCCACTGAGAGATCTGACACCTGACCAGGTTCATTTCCCAATACCAAGTCAAGTACAGCCTCTCCTCTTGTAGGCTTATCTACATACTGTGTCAAGAAACCTTCCTGAATACACCTAACAAACTACACCCCATCTAAACCCCTCGCTCTAGGGAGATGCCAATCGATACTTGGGAAATTAAAATCTCCCACCACGACAACTCAGTTATTATTACACCTTTCCAGGATCTGTTTCCCTATCTGCTCCTCGATATCCCTGTTACTATTGGGCGGCCTACAAAAAACACCCAGTCGAGTTATTGACCCCTTCCTGTTCCTAACCTCGACCCACAGAGACTCCGTAAACAATCCCTCCACAGCGTCCACCTTTTCTGCAGCCGTGACACAATCTCTGATCAGCAGTGCCATGCCCCCACCTCTTTTGCCTCCCTCCCTGTCCTTTCTGAAATATCTAAAACCCGTCACTTGAAGTAACCATTCCTGCCCCTGAGCCATCCCATTCTCTGTAATGGCCACCACATCATAGCTCCAAGTACTGATCCATGCTCTAAGCTCATCCACTTGGTTCACAATACTCCTTGCGTTAAAATAGACACAGCTTAAACCGTTGGTCTGAATGCGTCCCTTCTCTATCACCTGCCTATCCTCCCTCCTGCACTGTCTCCAAGCTTTCTCTATTTGTGAGCCAACTATCTCTTCCCCAGTCCCTTCAGTTTGGTTTCCACGCCCCAACAATTCTAGTTTAAACTCTCCCCAGTGGCCTTGGCAAACCTCCCCGCCAGGATATTGGTCCCTCTGGGATTCAAGTGCAACCTGTCCTTTTTTGTACAGGTCACTCCCGCCCCAAAAGAGGTTCCAATGATCCAGAAATCTGAATCCCTGCCCCCTGCTCCAATCCCTCAGCCACGCATTTATCCTCCACCTCATTCTATTCCTATGCTCACTGTCACCTGGCACAGGCAGTAATCCCAAGATTACTACTTTTGCATTCCTGCTTCTCAACTTCCTTCCGAACTCCCTGTAGTCTGTTTTCAGGACCTCTTCCCTTTTCCCACCTATGTCATTGGTACCAATATGTACCATGACCTCTGGCTGTTCTCCCTCCCACTGCAGGATTTTGTGGATGCGATCTGAAACATCCCGGATCCTGGCACCTGGGAGGCAAACTACCATCTGAGTTCCTTTCCTGTGTCCACAGAATTGCTTGTCTGAACCCCTAACTACAGAGTCCCCTATCACTACTTCCTTTCTCTTCCTTTCCCTACCTTTCTAAGCCACAGGGCCGGACTCTGTGCCAGAGGCACGGCCACTGTTGCTTCCCCCAGGTAGGCTGTCCCCCCCAACAGTACTCAAACAGGAGTACTTATTGTTCGGGGGATAGCCACAGGGGTACTCTCTAGCACTTGATTCTTCCCTTTCCCTTTCCTGACTGTTACCCACTTGTCTGTCTCCCGTGGTCCCGGTGTGACCACCTGCCTATAACTCCTTTCTATCATCTCCTTGCTCTCCCTGACCAGACGAAGGTCATCGAGCTGCAACTCCAGTTCCCGAACGTGGTCTCTTAGGAGCTGCAGCTTGACACACTGGGTGCAGATATGGCCGTCCAGAAGGCTGGGAGACTCCAGGATTTCCCACATCTGACACCGAGCACAAGCCACCGGCCTCACACACATACTTCCTTTCCACAATTAAGACAGGTAAACCTACCTCCCCTCATCCCATTACTGCCTAAGCCCGTTGAGCCAAAGCCCTACCACTCTGCTACCTTCTTACTCCGCTGCTCGCTCTGAATGCTGCCCGCTGGATATGGCGATTTTCTTTTTAAACTTTTCCTGCTCTACTGGCTGACGTCACTCTCCTGTGCAGTCTTGCCTCTCTTTACCCTGAGTAGTAAAATGCCTTTGCTCCGGAAATCCTTAGTCATTCCACTTGCAGCCTTCTTGTTTCAAAATAGTCTGTAGGATTCTCAGTCTAGGTAGTCAGGAGAGGTAGTGGACCCCAGACCAGTGTCACAACAACAATGTGATGCTCCCAATGCAGGGACAACTTTCAGATACAGAAGCTGCCCTCTCAGTCACTCTAAGGAGCTTTGTCTGCATGGCTCATATTTGTCAGGAAAAGTAGAGGAGGCTTTACCCAAAAGCAGAGCAGCAGAGATGATTTAGCGGTGAATGATAACTTCAGTAATAAGCCTCAAAATAACAAGCCATGAGTGGGCACAAAACAAGACAGGACAGAAGCTAAATGCAACCGGCAACAAGGTAAACTTGAGGCACAGAGAGCAAAAGCTAGGAACAACTGGTTGATGCCATCTGTACCGGTGAGGGAACAAGGACTGTGGATGAGAAATGGGATTAAATAGGCTGCAGGTGATGAGTCTGGAATGAGCAGCAGGTGAATCCTGTTAGCTGGGTGGAGACTGTGTGATGTGGCTGAATGGGCCCAGTGGTAACTCCGCGATGAGCGATGAATCCAAGATATAACTGGACAACACCTAAGGTCTCTCCTCTGGGTTGCACGCTTCCCAGTTGACCAGGGACTGCACACCCCTCCCAGGAGAATCTGAATCCATCAAATGGCAAACCATATACACTAGATCATCTTCCACCATCCAAAGCTGTGGAGGTACAGGCTCAGGTGGGTTGAGAGGTCCATGGACAATAGGCTTGAGGCTGGACATGTGGAAGGTAGCAGCTGGAGACAGTAAGTGACTGGGTTGGTGCAATGGGTGCTCTTATAGGGACCAATGAACCAGGATGAAAAATTTCGGGAGTCGATGTTCAGGGGATCTCGGGTGGGGAGCCAGAAATTTTGCCAGCCCAAAGCTGACTGAATGGGCACAGACAGTGGTTGGCCTGGCAGCAAGGATGACCCTCTGTGACCTCCTCCAAGCATTCCAGCAGTGGTGAATCAGGACCATGGTGGACAGAACTGTCACTGTCACTGTTGGCCCTCCATGGAGAACAATGGGGATTGGTGGCCATAAAGCATCTTGAAGGATGACAGACCCATGGCAGAGGAGGTGTGTAGACTGTGGGACATTTCAGCTCAGAGCAACTATTTCTTCCATATTGAATGGCTAGAAGTGGCAAAGCATTGCAGAAATATAGAAACATAGAAGTAGGCCATTTGGCCCTTTGAGCCTGCACCGCCATTCAGTATGATCATGGCTGATCATCCAACTCAGAACCCTGTACCAGCCTTCCATCCATAAACCCGATCCCTTTAACCACAAGGCCCATATCTAACTCCCTCTTAAATATAGCCAATGAACTGGCCTCAACTGTTTCCTGTGGCAGTGAAATCCACAGATTCACCACTCTCTGTGTGAAGAAGTTTTTCCTAATCTCGGTCCTAAAAGGCTTCCCCTTTATCCTCAAACTGTGACCCTTCGTTCTGGACTTGCCCAACATCGGGAACAATCTTCCTGCATTTAGCCTGTCCAATCCCTTTAGGATTTTATATGTTTCAATTAGATCCCCCCTCAATCTTCTAAATTCCAATGAATATAAGCCTAGTCAATCCAGTCTTTCATCATATGAAAGTCCTGCCATCCCAGGAATCAATCTGATGAACCTTCTTTGTACTCCCTCTATAGCAAGAATGTCTTTCCTCAGATTAGGGGACCAAAACTGCACACAATACTCCAGGTGTGGTTTTACCAAGGCCTTGTACAACTGCAGTAGTACCTCCCTGCTCCTGTACTCGAATCCTCTGACTATGAATGCCAGCATACCATTCGCCTTTTTCACCGCCTGCTGTACCTGCATGCCCACTTTCAATGACTGGTGTATAATGACACCCAGGTCTCGTTGCACTTCCCCTTTTCCTAATTGGCCACCATTCAGATAATAAACTGTTTTCCTGTTTTTGCCACCAAAGTGGATAACCTCACATTTATCCACATTAAATTGCATCTGCCATGAATTTGCCCATTCACCTAACCTATCCAAGTCACCCTGCATCCTCTTAGCATCCTCCTCACAGCTAACACTGCCGCCCAGCTTCGTGTCATCCGCAAACTTGGAGATGCTGCATTTAATTCCTTCATCTAAGTCTTTAATATATATTGTAAACATCTGGGGTCCCAGCACTGAGCCTTGTGGTACCCCACTAGTCACTGCCTGCCATTCCGAAAAGGTCCCGTTTATTCCCACTCTTTGCTTCCTGTCTGCTAACCAATTCTCTATCCACATCAATACCTTACCCCCAATACCGTGTGCTTTAAGTTTGCACACTAATCTCCTGTGTGGGACCTTGTCAAAAGCCTTTTGAAAATCCAAATATACCACATCCACTGGTTCTCCCCTATCCACTCTACTAGTTACATCCTCAAAAAATTCAATGAGATTCGTCAGACATGATTTTCCTTTCACAAATCCATGCTGACTTTGTCCGATCATTTCACCGCTTTCCAAATGTGCTGTTATCAGATCTTTGATAACTGACTCTAGCATTTTCCCCACCACCGATGTTAGGCTAACCGGTCTATAATTCCCTGGTTTCTCTCTCCCTCCTTTTTTAAAAAGCGGGGTTACATTAGCCACCCTCCAATCCTCAGGAACTAGTTCAGAATCTAAAGAGTTTTGAAAAATTATCACGAATGCATCCACTATTTCTTGGGGAACTTCCTTAAGCACTCTGGGATGCAGACCATCTGGCCCTAGGGATTTATCTGCCTTTAATCCCTTCAATTTACCTAACACCGCTTCCCTACTAACATGTATTTCCCTCATTTCCTCCATCTCACTGGACCCTCTGTCCCCTACTATTTCCGGAAGATTATTTATGTCCTCCTTAGTGAAGACAGAACCAAAGTAGTTATTCAATTCATCTGCCATGTCCTTGCTCCCCATAATCAATTCACCTGTTTCTGTCTGTAGGGGACCTACATTTGTCTTAAACAATCTTTTTCTTTTCACATATCCATAAAAGCTTTTACAGTCAGTTTTTATGTTCCCTGTCAGTTTTCTCTCATAGTCTTTTTTCCCTTTCCTAATTAAGCCCTTTGTCCTCCTCTGCTGGACTCTGAATTTCTCCCAGTCCTCAGGTGAGCTGCTTTTTCTGGCTAATTTGTATGCTTCTTCTTTGGAATTGTTACTATCCCTAATTTCCCTTGTCAGCCACGGGTGCACTACCTTCCCTGATTTATTCTTTTGCCAAACTGGGATGAGCAATTGTTGTAGTTCATCCATGCGATCTTTAATTGCTTGCCATTGCATATCCACCATCAACCCTTTAAGTATCATTTGCCTGTCTATCTTAAACAATTCACATCTCATACCTTCAAAGTTACCCTTCTTTAAGTTCAGAACCTTTGTTTCTGAATTAACTATGTCACTCTCCATCTTAATGAAGAATTCCACCATATTACGGTCCCTCTTACCCAAGGGGCCTCTCACGACAAGATTTCTAATTAACCCTTCCTCATTGCTCAATACCCAGTCTAGAATAGCCTGTTTGCTAGTTGGTTCCTCGACATGTTGCTCCAAAAAAACCATCCCGCATACATTCCAAGAAATCCTCTTCCTCAGCACCCTTACCAATTTGGTTCACCCAATCTATATGTAGATTGAAGTCACCCATTATAACTGCTCTTCCTTTATTGCACACATTTCTAATTTCCTGTTTAATGCCATCCCCAACCTCACTACTACTGTTAGGTGGCCTGTTCACAACTCCCACCAGCGTTTTCTGCCCCTTAGTGTTATGCAGCTCTACCCATATCGATTCCACATCCTCCCGGCTTATGTCCTTCTTTTCTATTGCGTTAATCTCCACTCTAACCAGCAATGCTACCCCACCTCCTTTTCTTTCATGTCTATCCCTCCTGAATATTGAATATCCCTGAATGTTGAGCTCCCATCCTTGGTCACCCTGGAGCCATGTCTCTGTGATCCCAACTATATCATATTCATTAATAACAATCTGCACTTTTAATTCATCCACCTTGTTACGAATGCTCCTTGCATTGAAACACAAAGCATTCAGGCTTGCTTTTACAACACTCTTAGCCCTTATACAATTATGTTGAAAAGTGGCCCTTTTTGATTTTTGCCATGGATTTGCCGGTCTGCCACTTTTACTTTTCACCTTACTACTTTTTGCTTCTACCTTCAAAGTTCTCCACTTGCCGGTTGGATCTTCCTGACTCACCATTGGCTTGCGGATGATAGCTGGTGGACAAATTCACTGAGTTGTGGAGGAGGGAGCAGATGGCATGCTAAAAGCAGGAGAGGAACTGTGAACCCTAGTCCAATACAATGTCCTGAGGGAAACTGTGGAGGTGGTCTACGTACATGACAAAGAACCACCACCTCAATGGCTGAAGGAAGCCGGGGGAGGGCAATGAAGTGGGCTGCCTTGGAGAACAGATCCATGTCACGATCACTGTCCCCATCAGAAGGTGAGATCTATGGCTATGTGGATGAGTGCAGGCAGTGACAAACTGACATACATCTGTGATCATGGTGAGACACTAGAACCGGTGTAGCAGAAAATCCAGTCGTCCACCTAGTTGGCTGGAGCGGGTTGAGGAATGGTCTCATTGGAGTGCATCACAGTGCATGGCCACTGCCACCTATTTGTGCTTGTCAGATGTGTCAGATAGAGGAGGCTCGTGCTGTGGGGCCTGGCAGATCTGGCTTTCAAAATTGCAGACAATCAAAGTGAGGATCTGAGAAGATGGAATGATGGATTGAGGGCTGGTCGCCATTTCAGCTGGGTCAAACTGCCATAACAGGACCCTGCCTTTGTGTTCTTGGAACTGGATTGGTAGGAAATGGTGATGTTGAATTGGTTGAAGAAGAGGGCCCAACAAGCCTGATGTGTGTTAAGCTGGTGAGTCTGTTGTATGGATATGAGGTTCTGGTGGTCAGTTCAGATCAGGAAGGACTTGGAGTTTCCCATCAGCCAATGTCTCCATTTCTTCAATGCCCACTAGAAAGTGAGACGCTCTCTGTTTCCTTCTCCATAACAATGCTCTGTAGGCTTGAACTTGTGTGAAAAGAAGGCAAAAGGCTATGTTTTCCTGTCTAGTCTACACTGAGGTAAGATGCCCTGGTGCTTACATCAGATTTGTCCATCTCTATCAAGGGTCCAGAGAGGTTCAGATGGAGGAGAATGGGAGCAGTGGTGAAGTGTCTCAAGGTCTTTGAAAGCATGATCCACAGTAGCAGACCAGGTTATCCATGAGGTTGGTGATTTGGTGTGGGGGGTGAGAGGAGCAGCGATTTCTTGATGAAACTGCAGTCGAAGATAGAGAAGCCCAAGGACTACTGTAATTATTTGAGGGAGCGTGGTCAGAGCCACTCGATGCTGACGCGTATGTCCTCTGGGCCCATGTTTATGCCTTGGCGTGAAAGGATATAACCCAGGAAGGAACTGTCTGGGGTGTGAAACAGGTTCAGTATCTCTCTAATTTACAGTTCAGCTGGTTTTTGAGGAGGCACCAGAGGACAGCGTCACAACCATGGATTCGGCAGCGCAGTAGATACGGCAATTGCGCTTGTGAATTTGCACATTTCAGCTAATTCTTATTTAATCGTGATAGTATTTAACTCCATTCATGTCGTCGTAGTGCTTGTTGAGACTTGGACAGAGCATAGCAACGCTTTGCTGCTGTTTTGCATTCGGCCTTCCTTGAGATATTGGACTTACAAATCAACTGACTCTGAAGACTAGCGGTATTCATTTAATGTTTAGATGTTCTTTTCAGCCGCAGTGTAGGCTTCATTTTCCTTTTGAGAGTTTTATTTAACGGCACTGCTTGGCCTAGCGTTTATTGTTTTATTTTCCCTTTAACACTGTTCGTATTAAAGTCTGTGAACTATCAATTCGCTTCAGTGTCTCTTACTCCACACGTGGGCCATGTCCGAACCTAGTGACAGACAGATGTGATCTTGGAGGTTCTTGGAGAAGGTGAGGATGTTGCTGAGGTAGACGAACACATATCTGTGTAGCATGTCTCAGAGAATCTCATTAATGAAGGCTTGGAAAAGGGCTGGACTGTTGGAAAGTGTGAAGGACATGACTAAGTATTTGAGGTGGCTAGTGGGTGTTACGAACACCGTTTTTCACTCTTCCCCTGGCAGATGTGGATCAGATTGTATGCACTCCATGGATCCAGTTTGGTGAAGATCTGTGTGTCACAAAGTGTTTTCAAAGCGTTATGCATCAAGGGGAGAGCGCGGTGGTTCTGAATGTTAATTTTGTTGAGTTCACCATAGTTAATGCAAGGACGAAGACCCCCATCTTTCTTTTTGACAAAAAAGAATTCTGCATTGGCTGGGAACTAGGATGGATGAGCGAAGCCATGCTGTAATGCTTTAGCGATGCAGTTATTCATGGCTTGAGTCTCAGGAGGAGAGAGGGAGAACAGATGGTCTCAGGGAGGGGAGGGGCCTGAGAGGAGGTCGATTGTGCAGTCGTGTGGTGTGTGAGGGGGAAAGGCTTCCCTTTTACTGAAAGTAATGACTAAATTGTGATATTCCTGTGAGAGCGTGGTGAGGTTGAGGTTTTCCTCTATCTCCATGGATTTAGGGGTGAAGTCAAGTGAAGTTGCAAGCAGATGGTCAATCAGTCTCGCAGTCACCAGATGATGAGATGAAGTGAGGGTGGTGAGTGGGGACCACTTCGTTGAGAACCTCCAATCCATCTGCCAAAAGCAGAACTTCCCAATGGCCAAACATTTTAATTCCAAGTCCCATCCCAGTTTCCAACATGTCACTCCATGGTCTCCTCTTGTGCCAGATGAGGTCACCCTCAGGGTGGAGGAGCAACACCTTATATTCCATCTGGGCAGCCTCCAATCTGATGGTATGAATATCAATTTCTCCTTCTGGTAAAATAAATTTCCCCCACCCCTTCCCTCTCCTTCTATTCCCCACTCTAGCCTCCTTCCTCTTCTCACCTGCCTATCACCTCCTCCCTCCTTGGTCCCCTCCTCCTTCCCTTTCTCCTATAGTCCAATCTCCTCTCTGATCTGACTCCTTCCTTTCCAGCTCCTTATCTTTTCAACCTGCATCGCTTCACCTATCACTTTCTAGCTATCCTCCATTCCCTACTCCCACTGTTTTATTTTGGCGTCTTCCCCCTTACTTATTAGTCCTGAGGAAGGGTCTCGGCCCAAAATATTGACTGTTTCTCCAGAGTTTCCAGGATCTACAGACTTTCTCATATTTAGGAGTAACACAAGATGAGAGGAGTGCTGAGTGAGTTGATGGGGAGGAATTGGATGGACTCAGGGTGCTCTCTAATGCTCATGTGCACAGGCCATGTGTGGTTGCTGACTGTCCCATACCCCAGGGGATGTCCATCAATGACCGTGACGTGGAAAGGGTGAGAGAGCTTTGGCAGGACGTCCAAGCTACACAGAGTTCAAGCTAGAAACTTGTCTGCTGCACCGGAATCCACCAAAACCTCCTGTGCATGTAGGGCCAATGGAGTGTGCAGAGGACAGAGAGAGTGAAATGGGCTATGTTGCTGGAATGAGGCACCGGGGAATGAAGACAGTGTTCCAAGCATTCTGATCCATGTACAGGCTTTAGCTTCCTCCGAGGAAATAAAAGCTGTTGTGTAATCCGCAGCCAAATGCTAAAACTTTATAGTCAACATATCTGCATCAATTTTAGTCAGTTATCATTTGAAGCAATGTAGCCAAGAGTAATGGATGTTGCAATATTCTCTGCAGTTTGACACATAGGTTTAAGGGGTTTCAGTGAAGGGTTAATGTTCCAAGCTTGTGAAATCCTTCCTGAAAAAGTAAAGAGAGAACACTTGTTGAAATCACTGTCATGAGATCCAGTTGAAAATCATTAAAGCAATTGAACAGTCTGGGAGCGAGACAATGGACACTAATGATGGGGACTCCTACACAGTGTGGTTATATTTCACTCTCTTTAGACCAATCAAATGCCATTACTCACCATGCTGACAATCCAGGTCAAGGTAGCATTAAAGACTTTCACAAACTGACCTCTAGTTCAGCTTACAGCAGAGCATGTATG
The DNA here is from genome assembly GCF_030028105.1 of Mobula birostris. NCBI lineage: Eukaryota > Metazoa > Chordata > Chondrichthyes > Myliobatiformes > Myliobatidae > Mobula > Mobula birostris. The sequence continues at coordinate 99,910,159 of NC_092373.1, forward strand.
ACACATTACAGAGGAAGAGCAGTAACTACCTCGTCCATAGCGTTTATCATCTTTTGGGAGCTCCTGCAGGAGGAACTGAGTGGAAAACACACCCAGTGGGGGACAATTTTAGAGAAAAATTAACTTGAATTCTGAAGCCATACATGTTCATCAGTAGGTATGGCAACAGTCTCAGCTTTCTCACAATGATGTGCATTAGAGCAGTGAGGCACTCTGTATTTGTAAAGCATCTTTCAAGGGCTGTTCTCAATCCATTATGGTTTGATAACAGTTGATCTGAAGTGCATGCTATTACCCATCTCCTTCACTGAAAGATAACTAGGTATACAGCAATATGTTGGCTGCAAGATCACAAGAACTTACCCCTCAGTGTGTGGAGCTAAAAAAAATGGCATTTAAAATTTAAAATGAAATCATATACAGGTATACAATTTGTGGAAGCTTATTATAGGAATGAACAGTTAGCCATGGTCCATGCTTCAGTGCCCTACTTGAAGAAATCATGGTGAGTGGGGAGTTGCTGAACGTGATGGGGTAGAGACATCAATGTCTTCATCCACCAACATCCTGGTCGAGGCACTGGTGATACACATCGGAGTGACCCGGGCCACACATTCATCTTATCAATGCCCAGAACACAGGCCAGCCTGGCAACGAATCCTACCACAAAAAACCTGCACCCAATAGTTTTGTGTTCTCTTTCCTTGGGAAAAAGATGATGTACATTCTCCCTATCTATGCCTCTCATGATTTTATACACCACTATAACATGACCATAACATCTGCCATGTTCCAAAGAATAAGTTCCTGGCCTTCCCAACTTCTCCCTGTAACTCAAGCCCTCAAATGCCTCACAACATTCTTGTAGATGTTTGTACTCTTTCCAGTTTAGTAATGTCTTCTCCATAACATAATGACCAAAACAATGCTCCAAGAAGTCCAGAGTGGATGTATGCAGTGAACTAAGTCATAGAGTTTTAGGACAAAAGCAGACCCTTCAGCCAACCATGTCCATGCTGATCTATATTGCCTAACTACACTAATCCTGCTTGACCAAATTAGGTCTGTATGAATCTCTGCCTTGCCAATTTAAACGTCTCTTAAACTTGGAGATTATAACTGATTACACCAACTTCGCTGGCAGCATATTCCTGATACTAACTACTCTCTTTAAAAAAACGGTGAAGAAGCCTTGGAAATAGAGAGAAGTCATGAATTTAGTCAAGAAGGAAAAGGAAGCATATATACAATTTAGGAAGCTAAAATTGAACAGTACACAGTAGGCATATAACAAAGCCAGAAAAGCACTCAAGAAGGGAATTTGGAGAGTCAAGAGGAGCCATAAAAAATCCTTGGCAAGAAAGAAAAGAGAATCCCAAAGCATTCTATATTGATATCAGGAGCTAGAGGGTAATTCTGGCAGCTCATTCTATATATGAGACCATAAGACATAGGAGCAGAATTAGGCAATTTGGCCCATCAAGTCTGCTCCACCATACAATCATGGCTCCTCATACATTAACACTTTCATTCCCAGATTCATTCCAATGAACCTCCTCTTGACTCTCTCCAATGCCAGCACATCATTTCTTCATAAGCGTTCCAACATTGCTCACAATATTTCAAGTGATGTCTGACCAATGCCTTATAAAGCCTTTACATTACAGCCTTGCCTCTAGTTTTCCCTAGTCCACTCAAGATGAATGCTAAGAATTCATTTGTCTTCCCTACCATGGACTCAACTTGCAAATTAACCTTTAGGGAATCCTGCACGAGGACTCCCAAGTCCCTTTGCTCCTCTGACTTCTGAATTTTATCCCTGTTTAGAAAATATTCTATGCTGTTATTCCTTCTACTAAAGTGCATGACCACACATTTTCATGGACCAAATTCCACCTGCCACTTCTTTGTCCATTCTCCTAAATGTGTAAATCCTTTGGCAGATGCTCAGCTTCCTCAAAACTACCTGCCCCTCCACCTACCTTCATATAGCCAGCAAACCTAGCCATAAAGCCATCAATTCTGTCACCAAAATTATTGACATATAATGTGAAAAGAAGCAGTCCCAACACTGACCCCCCGTGAAATTCCACTAATCACCAGCAGCCAATTAGTAAAGGTCCCCTTTATTCCCACCTGCCAGTCAGCCAATCTTTTATCCATGCTAATATATTTCTTGTAATACAAATGGCTCTTACCTTGTTCTGCAGCATCATGTGTGACAACTTGTAAAAAATCCTTCTGAAAATCCAGTTAAGTAAAATCCACTGGCTCTCCTTTGTCTATCCAGTTTATGTATATCCTCAAAGAAATGCAACAGATTTGTCAGGCAAAATATTCCCTTAAGGAAACCAAGCTGACTTTGGCCTATTTTATCATGTGCCTCCAAGTACCCCAGAACCACATCCTTAACAATTGACTCCAACATCTTCCCAACCACTGAAGTCAGGCTAACTAGTCTATAATTTCCTATCTTGTGCCTCCCTTCTTTCTCCAATATCTTCCCAACCACTGAAGTCAGGCTAACTGGTCTATAATTTCCTAACTTGTGCCTCCCTCCCTTCTTGAGGTGTGGAGTGAAATTTGTAATTTTCCATTTCTCTGGAGGCATTGCAGAATCTATTGATTCTTGAAATATCACCACTAATGCCTTCACAGTCTCTTCAGCTACCTCTTTCACAACTCTGGTGTGTAATTCCATCAGGCCCAGGTGACTTATCTACCTTCAGACCTTTCAGCTTCCCAAGCACCTTCTCCCTAGTAATAGCAACAACACTCACTTCTGCTGCCGACACCCTCTGTGATGTCAGCCCTAGGCAAAGATGGTTGGACCCAAGTGCTGGAGTATCTGAGGCTGGAATCGAGACACGATGTGAGACTGAAACGGGAAGAGCATACTGAACTGGACATTAGACGATAATCAAGGTAGAGCTGATAATTGAGCACTAAACCTCCATTCAAGTGCTCCATAAATATTGAAATCCTGGTGCCAAAACATAGCTGCCATATAGCAGGTCAATCCTGAATCTTTAAAGGGGCTGTGCCCGCTATCCATATTCCAGAGAGTTAGAGTGTCTGAACCCCAGAAGCTGGTGCGGTTGGGTGTGTGTCATAACCCCCTTTCTTATGGCTGTCTCCTGATGACCCTGGTTGCTCGGAGAGACGGTGATGGTAGTCGCGGATGAGAGCCGGATCAAAGAAGTTCCTTTCAGGAGCCCAGCACTGTTCTTTGGGTCAGAATCCTTCCAATCCGCAAGGAACTGAGAAACACCCCAAACAATTCGTGAATCCAAAATTCTTCTCACGGTGAAGTCATCAATAAACCTGATGACAGCAGGACTGATGGTGGTGGGGCTAAATGTCTGGTCCTTAATTTGGAAATGTGGAAAGTAGGATTGATCTTGGGGTTCTTGGGAAACTGCAACTTGGGAAACCACCAGGTTTACATTCTTGAGAACCTTAAAGGGTCCAATGAACTTGGGCACCAGGTTCCTAGGCTCCACCTGGAGGGGCAAATCCTGCGTAGACAACCAGACCTGTTGTCCAGGCTGCAAAGCTGGTGTTTGTCTTCTCTTGTGGTTAGCCTTTACTTCAGCCTTCTGGGTGGAGGCCACCAAAATCTCCCTTGCCCTATCCATTTCTCCTTGTAGTGTCAGACGAGATTTTCAGCTGCAGGAACCCCAACCTTGGCCTCCTGTTCAGGGAAGAGTGACAGAAAATGCCCATATTGACATTTGAACGGAAGCATCCCATGCACTAAGTGCTGTAAAGTGTTGTGGGATACCTCTGCCCATGTTAAATGGTTGTGCCACTCATCAGCTCTTCTTGAAGTCATTCCAAATCGTGGTTCACCCACACCGTATGGCACTGGACTGAGGGTAAAACCCAGAGGAAGTACTCGCTGTTCCCCAGTTTACAGAACGCCCTCCAAAAATGTGATACAAATTGTGGACTGTGAACTGACGTGAGCAATGTGCTTCTCCATAGCCTTTCAGAAGATTAAGATATCATCGAAGTAGATGAAGGAGTACTTAAGGAGAAAATCCCAGAGCACGTCATTTATAAAGGCCTGGAAAACTACTGCAGCCTTCATGAGGTTGAAGGTCATGACCAGGTACTCACAGTGCTCTGTCCGTGTGCTGAATGCAGTCTTCCAGTCTTCAATCTCCTTCATGCAGGCCAGATTGTACACAATCCACAATTTTAGCTTCATGAATACGCTTGCTCCTTAGATAGTCTCGAAGGCAGTGTTCACGAGCGGAAGGGGGGGGGGGTCAAAATTCTTGGCTGTCATGCGATTCAATCCTCTGTAATCAATGGGAGGCTGTAGACTCCTATCCCTTTTCTGTATGAAGGAGAAGCCCATGTCAGCTGGTGAGGTGGAGTGTTGAATGAGTCCCATATACTCTTCCACAGATCTTCTCTCTGGGCCTGAGAGTGCGTATAATCGACCCCACGGAGGACAAGTACTACACAGTAGATCCATAGCACAGTCGTAGGGTCAGAGCAGTGGAAGAGTTGAGGCTTTCCCTTGCTGAAGATCTCCTCCAAATCCTTATGGACAGAAGGGATTTCATTCGGTTTGGGTGTTGCAATTAACTCTGAACCTTTCTTTGAGGATGATTCTTGAGGATCTTTAGGTGGCAGGGGTGATTCAGAGTCTCCTCCCGAGGTTCACTGGACCATTTTGTGAAACAGTGGTCAATCAGCTGTCCATACCTCAGCTGACGGCACTGAGGTGTTACAAATGACCCTTGTGCCCCCTTAGGCTTAGCTGCTGGAGATTGCACTGCTGGGTCTGAACTAAAGATTCCCTCTCTCTAGTTCCAGTGCACTCCCAACAAGACAGGATCAGGACTTACACAGTCCCATTGGCCAGAGCCAACTTGTCTATCCTCGAGGGCAGGACTAGGTCTCCCGAAGGTTTCAGGCCACCCTGAACTAAAGTCTGCTCCTTGTTGGTCATTGATCTTGGGAGAGCCTGGGGATTGGATCACTGTTCCCAAAACATACTCTCTTACAATGATTGGACCAAGCAATGATCCCCCCTTCCTTCAAGTTCACAGAATGGTTATGCTGGGACAGCCAAGGGTGCTGGAGGATCTGGGGTATGAGGTGAATCACTAATATAGAAATTAATGACTTGCACATGATCCTCAATCCTCGCCCGCAAAACCAATGCCTGCTGCCGGATCTGCCCAGAACCTAGCAGACAGCCGTCCAGGACAGTTGTGGGCACAGGCTGGCTCAAAGACTGCAGTGGTATGTTGAACCTATGAGCTGCGAGCTGCTCCAGAATCCACACAATCATTCACCTCTCACCAGTTCTTACTGCAGGAGATCACAGCCTTCAGCATGACACCAGGACCCATGGGGTTGGGAGTAGTCGCTACTACTGTCACAGTCCTCCCTACACTGGATGGTCTTAGCAGTTCTCCCGATGGCTGCAGCTTCAGACATTCGGCCCCCCGGTTACCTCCCGCCCTGCATTAATAGCAGTCACCTCGACTCCAACGCTGGAACCTCGTTTCGGTGGAGAGTCATGTGCAGCCAATTTGCATGGACTTGACGGAATCCTGAGCAGGAGATGGCCTGGTCATTGTCCGAGATTGGGGAGTGGAACTGCGATTCATTGAGGTTGGGCTTGGGATTGCCCTCTTCGACCTCTTGAAGTAGTTCCACTTCTGCATCGCCAGGCAATTATCAAGACAGGTGGACTGGTCGATCAGTCCTCTGCTAGAACTTCCAAGGCAAGGGCATGCTTTAGTTCGACTTGGTGGTATAGGGAGGCCAAGGCTTCCCAGTTCCAGCCACTGTCTTGGGCCGAAGTCCAAAACTCGATAGCTTAGTCAGCCACTAACCGTCTGCATTGACACACCTTCTCAGACAGCCATCATCTGGCAACATCTTCCTCATGGTGACCATGAATTCCTTTGAATCGAAGCCAGTCTCTGACCTTCATTCCCAATGCACGGTAGCCCAGGTGAGGGCTCTCCCAGTGAGGAGGGAGATCATGAAACTTAGAAACATAGAAAACCTACAGCACAACACAGGCCAGTCAGCCCACAATGCTGTGCTGAACATGTACTTACTTTAAAAATTACCTAGGGTTACCCATAGCCGTCTATATTTCTAAACTCACTTTTCCACTCTCTGAAGGGAACCAGGACGGGTGGAGTTTGAACACCAATGAGCATTGAGTGAGGAAATCACGGCAAGAATCCGGGTCACCGTCAAATCTCTCCAGGTTCGGAAGATGTACCAGCTCTGCAGAGCGACTGACAGCCTCACCTGAGGAATCTGGCTTCTTCCTCACAATAGTTGACACATGGCTGCCTGGAGGTCGTGTATCTGCGGGCTCTGTCTAGAAATCCTTTTGCTATGGCTGGCCACAGCGGATGAAAGACTCCGATACCCCACTCAGTCAACGCCTGGTTCAATTGTACTGGTCGAGAGACCTTGATGAGAATGGTTTGCACCCAAGTGCTAGAGTATCTGAGGCAGGAATCAAGACGTGATGAGAGACTGAAATGGGTACAGAGTGCTAAACTGGACACTAGACGACAATCCAAGTGGAACTGATGATTGAGCACCAAGCCTACACTGGTGACTGTCCCACACTTTATCTACACTACATTGATGACTGCATTGGTGCTACCTCCTGCACCCGTGCTGAACTTGTCGACTTCATCCACTTTGCCTCCAACTTTCCCTCAGATTCACCTGGTCCATTTCTGACTCCTTGCTTCCCTTTCTCGATCTCATTGTCTGTATCTCCAGAGACAACTTATCCACCGATGTCTATTATAAACCCACGGACTCATCCCATCCTACTAATTGTAAAAGCACCATCCCCCTTCCTTAATTCCTCCGTTTCCACCGCATCTGCTCTCAGGATGAGGGTTTTCATTCTAGAACAAAGGAGATGTCTTCCTTTTTCAAAGAAAGGGGCTTCCCTTCCTCCACCATCAATGCTGTCCTCAACCGCATCTCTTCCATTTCATGCATGTCTGCTCTCACCCCATCCTCCCACCATGCTACCAAGGATAGGGGGATAGGGTTCCTCTTGTTCTCACCTACCACCCCACCAGCCTCCGCATCCAACACATAATTCTCCAAAACTTCTGGCGCCTCCAATGGGATCCCACCACCAAGCACATCTTTCCCTCTCCTCCCGCTCCACTTTCTGCTTTCCCACAGATCTCCCTCCTGGCACTTATCTTTGCAAGTGGGACAATTGCTACACCTGCCCCTACACCTCCTCCCTCACTACTATCCAGGGCCCTAAACAGCCCTTCCAGGTGAGGTAACACTTCACCTGTGAGTCTTTTGGGGTCATTTACTGTGTTCGGTACTCCCAGTGTGGCCTCCTGTACACTGGTGAGACCCAACATAGATTGGGAGACCAATTCACTGAGCATCTACGCTCCACCCGCCAGAAGAAGCTGGATATCCCAGTGGCCACCCATTTTAATTCCACTCCCCATCCCCTTTCTGATATGTCCATCTATGGCCTCTTCTACTGTCATGATGAGGCCACACTTAGGTTGGAGGAATAACACCTTATATTCCATTTGGGTAGCCTCCAATCTGATGACATGAACATCGATTTTTCAAACTTCTGGTAATGCCCCACAACACCTCTCCCCACCTTCACCATTTCCCATTCCTTTTCCCTCTTTCACTTCATCTCCTTGCCTGCTCATCGCCTCCCTTTGGTGCTCCTTCCCTCCTTTTCTTTCTTCCATGGCCTTCTGTCTCTTTCACCGACCCGGAGCGCCCGGCAACGTGACTCACCGATCGATCCCCGCGGGACGCGTCCACCAACCTCAAAGAGCTGCCAACAACACACTGCATCGATGGAAATCTGGAAAGATGCACTATTTACCGAGGAAGTGTGGGAAAAGAGCTGGGCTGGTGGTCAGATTGAAGCTGAGGGGCTTCTGGGTCCCTATGCCAACCATCCTACTAGCTAATGTGCAAGCCAGAGAAAACAAGGTGGATGATCTTAAAGGGAGACTCATCTACTGCAGGGAGATGCAGAACTGCTGTGTATTCTGTTTCACAGAGACCTGACTCTCCCCATCACCCCCGACTGTGCCATCCGACCGGAGAGATTTTTGATTCATTGGATGGACTGCACGGCGATTTCGGGCAAGACGAGGGGAGGTGGTGTCTGCCTACTGATCAACACTGCGTGGTGCTCAGACACAGTGGCACTGATAAGCTCCTGCAGCCCGGACCTGGAACACCTGTCGGTGAAGTGTTGTCCCTACTATCTGCCACGGGAATTCACCTCGGTCATACTGACAGCGGTCTACATTCTCCCCCAGGCGGACGTGGAGTGTGCTCTGAACATACTGTATGCCAGCGTCAGTGAACTTGAGACCAGGTATCCGGAGGCTTTGCTCATTACAGCCGGGAACTTTAACCAGGCCAACCTCAGAAAGGCGCTGCCAAAGTTATACCAACATGTCTCCTGCCCCACTAGAGGCCCGAATATACTTGACCGTTGCTACACAGCAGGCAAAGATGCCTACCGTTCCGTCCCACGACCTCACTTCGGAAAATCGGACCATCAGGCCGTACTCCTCCTCCCGGCTTACAAACAGAAACTGAAGCGTGAGGTCACGGTGTCAAAAGTAGTGTCGCGTTGGAGGGAGGAAACGGATGAGGTCCTCCGTGACTGCTTTGAATTGGTGGACTGGTTAGTATTCAAGGACTCGGCAGCTAACCTCGATGGGTATGCCTCAGCTGTCACAGACTTTATCTGGAAATGCACAGAGGACTGTGTGTCTCACAAGACGATCCAGGTATTCCCTAACCGGAAACCTTGAAGGAATTATGAGATCAAGTCCCTTTTGAAGGCTAGAGCTGTGGCTTTTAGGTCTGGGGATACCAGTCGCTACATGGAATCCAGGCATGAACTCCGGAAAGCCATTAAGGGCGCCAAGGGGCAATATCGAGCCAAGTTGGAAGCCCAGACTAACCCAAGGGATGCTGGTAGACTATGGCAGGGTCTAAATGAGATCACTGGGCACAAAGAAAAGGCTGGGAATATCAATAACTGTGGTGATTCTCTTCCTGATGAACTTAACATATTCTACGCAAGATTCGAACAGAAGAGGAGCGTACCACTCCCTCCAGATGAACCGGACCTGGTGGCATCGAGATTCATTGTCACCGAGGAGGACGTTAGAAGGGCCTTCCTGAAGATAAATCCAAGGAAGGCGATGGGCCCAGGTGGTGTCCCGGGATGGGTTCTCCGGGCCTGTGCAAGCGAGCTAGCTGGAGTGTTTGTTGACATCTTCAACTGCTCCTTGCTTCAGTCTAAGATCCCTTCGTATTTTAAAAAGGCAACGATAATCCCGGTGCCGAAGAAGAGCAAGATGGCATGCCTGAATGACCATCGACCTGTGGCTCTGACAACAATTGCTATGAAGTGCTTCGAGCGATTGGTTATGGCACACATCAACCACAGCCTACAGGTCAACCTTGACGCTTTGCAATTCGCCTACTGGAGCAACAGGTCAATGGCAGATGCCATCTCTCTGGCCCTACATTCCTCCTTAGAACACCTGGAGAATAAAGACACATATGTAAAGCTCCTTTTTATTGACTACAGCTCTGCCTTTAATACCATCATTCCAAATAAACTGATTCCTAAGCTCTGGAACCTGGGCCTTAGCACTCAGATCTGCAGCTGGATCTTCAACTTCCTCACAGACAGGACCCAGGCTGTAAAAATAGGGGACAAGCTCTCCTCTACAATCACTCTGAGCACCAGTGCCCCATAAGGCTGTGTACTCAGCCCCCTGCTGTACTCACTGTACACCCATGATTGTGTAGCCAAGTTTCCATCAAACTCAATATATAAGTTTGCTGATGACACCACAATTGTAGGCCGTATCTCGGGTAATGATGAGTTTGAGTACAGAGAGGAAATTAAGAAGTTGGTGGCATGGTGCGAAGACAATAACCTATCCCTCAATGTCAGCAAGACGAAGGAATTGGTTGTTGACTTCAGAAGGAGTAGCGGACCGCACAACCCCATTTACATCCGTGGTGCGCAAGTGGAACAAGTCAAAAGCTTTAAGTTCCTGGTGGGTCAATATCACAAATGACCTGACTTGGTCCAACCAAGCAGAGTCCACTGCCAAGAAGGCCCACCAGCACCTTTACTTCCTGAGGAAGCTAAGGAAATTTGGCCTGTCCCCTAAAACCCTCACTAATTTTTATAGATGCACCGTAGAAAGCATTCTTCTGGGGTGCGTCACAACTCAGTATGGAAGTTGTCCTGTCCAAGACCGGAAGAAGCTGCAGAAGATTGTGAACACAGCCCAGCACATCACACAAACCAATCTTCCACCCTTGGACTCACTTTACACCGCACGCTGTCGGAGCAGTGCTGCCAGGATAATCAAGGACACGCCCCACCTAGCTAACACACTTTTCGTCCCTCTTCCCTCCAGGAGAAGGCTCAGGAGCTTGAAGACTCGTACGGCCAGATTTGGAAACAGCTTCTTTCCAACTGTGATAAGACTGCTGAACGGATCCTGACCCGGATCTGGGCCGTACCCTCTAAATATCCGGACCTGCCTCTCGGTTTTTTCGCACTACATTACTTTCCCTTTTCTATTTTCTATTTATGATTTATAATTTAAATTTTTTAATATTTACTATCGATTTGTACTTCAGGGAGCATGAAGAGCAGAATCAAATATCACTGTGATGATTGTACACTCTCGTATCAATTGTTTGGCGACAATAAAGTATAAAGTATTAAAGTATTAAATTATTTCCATTACTCCGCTGTAGTACGAATACACCTGATTTTAGCTTCTCCTTCTCAAACTGCAGGGTAAATTCAGTGTTGTTATAATCACTTTCTCCTCAGATTTCTTTATCTTAAGCTCCTTAATCAAATCTAGATCATTACACATCACCCTTTCCAGAATTGCCTTTCCCCTCATGGGCTCAACCACAAGCTGCTCTAAAACACCATCTCATAGACATTCTACAAATTCCTTCTCTTGGGTTGCAGCAGCAACCTGATTTTCCCACTCTACCTGCATAATGAAATCCACCACGTTTATCAAAACATTGCCCTTTTTACATACCTTTTTTTTAAACTCCCTTTGTAACCTGTAGCCCACATCCTGGCTACTGTTAGGAGTTCTTTTGACACTTACACTTCCTGAACTCTACACAAGGATTCTACATCTTCCAATGTCTGTAAAGAGTTTGTACGTTTTCTCTCTGACCACCTGGGTTTCTTTTGAGTGCCCTGGTGTCCTCCCATAATCCAAAGACCCACCAGTTGATAGGTTAATTGATCATTGTAAATTGCCCTGCGTTTAGGCTAGGATTAAATTGGGAGCTGCTGGGTGGCACGGCTCAAAGTGCCAATTCTGCATGATAGATAGAGAGATAGATAACCCTTCCTTTTTTCATATATTTCCCAGAAGCTATCTCAATGGTGCAGGAATCAGAAACCCTGCTCCCTACACCAGTTCCTCAGCCACATATTCATCTGTCACATCATTCTATTGTTACTCTCACAGAGCGTGTGGCACAGGCAGCAATCTAGAGGTTAGTACCGTTGATGCCCTGCTTTTCAGCTTTCTAAGTAATCTTCTATATTCTCTCTTCAGGACCTCATCCCTTTCTTACCTATATCATTGATACCAATATGGACCACAACTTCTGGCTGTTCACCCTCCCCGTTTAGAATATACCTGTCTAACTGTTTTTTAAAAGTTGTTATTGTATCTTTCTCAGCCACTTTCTCTGGCAGCTCAACCCATACCATCCTCTGTGTAAAAATGTTGCTCCATAATGCCTATGAAGCTTTTCCCCCATCTCACCTTAAATCTATGCTCTCCAGTTCTTGATTCTGCAACCTTGGGAAAAAGAGTGCTCAAGAATCATTTTAGTTTGGATCTAAGAACACGTTGGGATCAGATTCTTGAATGCTTGTAACGTGAATTGAGTGATACCTTCCCATGTGAATTCTGCAACAGCTTGCAACTTAGCCTTTTGAGCAATTTCCATCATTCATGGCTGATCGGATGACAACCTCAACTCAACTTCTTTTGAACAAAATGCAAGACTAATCTTTCCTCCCCTACCCCTTCCAACAGCTGGTGTACCATTCTGGTTGGAGTTATTCACTGAACAGTAGAAAGGAACCAATGACTGTCAGGCTGAGTTTGAGTTGAATTTTCCTTTCCACTGACTGGGCAGCTATTCCACTTAACACAGGATGCGAGTTACCAGGAGCCCGAATAGCATCAAATATTGATTTAGTTAATTGAAACCTTGCCGAATTCTGGCTGACAGTGGAGTCCAGACTTCTAGAGTCAATGTGAGATTACCTTAATTGGAGTTTGGCTGACCCATTTGAGCCAATTGTCAGTGAAGTCTTCATTGTCTTAACCTCAATATCCCTGTAGTCCCAAGAAATCTTGCCAACACCATCTGCTTTCTACAAGTGTCAAGAAACTGTTAATGAGCTTCCAACGATGTCAATAAATGTTATTCTCCTTGTATCTGTCTGTACATTTTAGAACATGATGTTATTGATTGATTTGTATTTGTAAGTGAATACACACCTTAATATTTTCCTATTGAGTTTATGTACCTGAATGGGAATGATATTTAACTCCAAGACAGGTCAGAAATTCAAGTTGCGTCAAAAGCTCAGTGCTTGGACTGATCCAAAAGAGAAAGACTGGAGTGTGAGTAAACATCTTGCAAGTTATAAATAAGGGTTTGGCTGTGAGTTGTAATTAAAGATGTGCTTAAATCCAAAAGTGAAGAGTAATGCAGCACACTTTTTATTAATTAAACACTTATTCATTCAGTATAATGTGGTAGATAATTAGAAATGTATCACAACAACACCACGGCTCTTTATAACCTGACATGTTGTTACCTTCAAGAGCTCTGCAAATTGATGAAGTGTTAATTATGTAATTTGTGTTTTTATGTATGAATAACTTTGAATACTTCAGCTCTCTACATATTACCTAGAATAAGTCTCTTGCCTGCTTCATGGTTTTTACAGATTTAGATGATAGTCTGCATTGTGATTTAACTCTTGAGTTTACCAGTGCTGCAATGTCTTGTTGAATACCCCAACATTATTGGAATGTGATTACCTATTCAACAAGAATTTGTGTGCAGACTACCTGTTCGCAGGAGATTTGAATCCAAAAACTCTGTTGCTGCTGTTGTAGGGTAATGTAACTGGGTGAAATGTACACTATTCACAACCACCGACATGGAGTTGGGGTTCGGTTCACCTTAAGAGGCTGGTCTGATATGATGACTTATTACATGAATCTCTGTCACCTTGCTTTTTGAGTTCAGTGTTTGGAGAACCATAAATGAGTTATGGTTTATCTTAAACATAAAATGCCTCACGCTGTTTTATTTGCAAAAACCTACACCGTCACTTCTTCCCCGACTCAGGAATGACTACTATTTTGTGATCTAATGGAATACTGTTATTTCTGTGCGATATAAATCTTGAAATGGTGGGGAAGAATATATTTGCTTCCTTCATTGAAGTGTTGTGTAAGATTTATAATCTTTTCTGAGCCATGGCAGACAGAAGAAGAGAACTCAGTCATTTTGCTTCAAGTATCATTTTGTTGGGTGCATCATTTTCTAAGATATTCTGTTCCATTAATATTCCTGAATGCAACTGATTAAAAGAGAATTCAATGAGTTAGCCATTAGCGATAGTATTGAATAATGGCCAAAAGGAGCTCTGAACTCATGTTTTGACCTGCCAGGGTGATTTGCTCCCAGAGGGTGGTGATTCTCTGGAATGATCTGGCCTGCATTGTGGAGGTTGCATCATGATGTACATGTACTTTTGAAAGCAGGCTGTGGAGGCGATGTGGAACTCCACCCTCTTGTTACTGTACATTACTATGCAAAAGTATCAGTTGCATGAAAAAACATTCTTTAAAGTGAAGATGCTGTCAGAAATAATGAAATGAAGAAGTTTGTAAATATCAAATAAGTTACCATAAAGAGCAGTAAACAGTAAAAAAAACTAAACCTAATCAATATTTGGTGTGACCACCCTTTGGTTTTAAAACTGCATCAATTCTTGTAGGTACACAGTCATGTAATTTTATGAGAAAATTGGTTGGTATGTTGTTCCAAGCATCTTAGAGAACTTGCCACAGTTCTTTTGCATACTTTAGATGTCTCACTTGCCCACTGAGTCTGCTCCTCATCATAGCTGTGCCCACATCCCACTCAACTCCATGCACCTGACTTCTTGCCATAACCTTTGATGCCCTGAATCAGGAAACTATCAATTTTTGCTTTAAATATACCAACCTTTTATCTTGTTGCTGTTCTCACTCTTGCCATGGTGTAAGGATTGATCATTTGATGGTTAAACTGTCACATTTGCTGTACCCTCACCTTTTAGTTTGGTTGTCCTTCACCCAGTTTGATTCCTTCTACACCCATTTCTGTTTCAGTTAATCAGTTTAGTTCATTCAACTCATTATGTTGTTGATCATTAGCATCCTGTTATCTTTGTTTAATCACGCACTGGGCTACAATATATACCTACAAAATAATCAAGTTTCATTTGAAAAGTGGTCCAGTACTTAATATGTTACTTTCTTTAAGGAAATACAAAAACATTTCTGTAACATTTAATTTGCTCTTTTCTACTGACACACTAATGCAGAAGCCAAAACAAAAATACTCCTCAAACAAAACTTAGCTAGGGTGCCTAAGGGTTTTGCACAGTACTGTACTTTGGTAAAGGCACACCTGGCTTTCTCTGATTATAAGCTTACCTTAGCATGTTTAATCTTCCACCCACATGTGCAATCCATTCCCTATTTCCCCAAGAAAATGTTACTCAAGTGAATTAGCTGTCACATTAATTAAGATGGTGGTCTTGCTGGAAGAATTTATTTTACCTGCATTCATCAATATTATTTTGAATGTCTAATATGACTAAACTGATGTCTCGCCCAGTGCCCTCCTCATACTCAGCATTCCATACCCGAGTTTCTCAATGGTTGTTGCTGCTTTAATGCAGGCGATTATATTTGGGGTGGGTGGGGTTAAATGTATCTTTAGCATTACTTAAATCTATGCTGCTAAGCTTATTGGTTGTTTTGTTTGCTGTAACCTTGGTAATTTAAGAGCTAGCTAATGTCTCTGACCCTCTGTGTTTTCCCTGTTGAGGGATCTTCTTCATTAATCTGCTTCATAACGTACGGCCATGGGACTGTGGTTGCAGCTCTGTGGATGACATATGCAGAATGGCTCAGGTTGCAAGGAGATAAGTAAAGTCACAACATTCTGAAATAAAAACAGCATGAATAGAGTCGGTCAGCTTGCACGAGTGGAAAGAGTGACAGGTGCTGCCAGTTCTGGTGAGTGTTTCAAGTTCAAGTTCAGTTTATCGTCATTCAGTCATACCCATGTATACAGCCAAACAAAACAATGTTTCTCCAGACCAAGGTGCACAACACTGTACATATACCTCATGCACATAACACATAAACTAATATTAGCAAATATAAATTAACAAATAATAAGGCGTGTTAGCGATACAAGTCAAAAAGTAAACAGTATAACACTTCTGGTGCTTCAGGTGGTGTGGCATGGAGTTCAGTAGTCTTACAGCTTGGGGGAAGAAACTCTTTCCCATCCTAACAGTTGTTGTCCTAATACTATGGTACCTCTTGCCTGATGGTAGGTGTTCAAAGGGATTGTTGGACGGTTGGGAGGGATCACTGACAAAACTAAGAGACCTGTGTATGCAGTGCTCCTGATAAATATCTCTAATGAGTGGAAGAGAGATCCCGATAATCCTCTTGGCTGTCCTTGCAGTCCTTTATAGGGTCTTACGATCAGATGCCTAGCAATTCCTATGCTGGATGGTGATGCAGTTGGTCAGGACACTCACAATGGAGCTCCTGTAACAATTGGTTAGAATGGGGTGAGTGTTAGAGAAACTCACTTGCCTCAAGATCCTCATGAAGTGGAGATGCTGCCGTGCTTTCTTGACCAAAGGGGTGGTGTTGAGGGACCAAGTGAGGTCGTCCTGATTGTGCACTCCCTGAAATGTGTGCTTCTAACTCCCTTCACAGAGGAGCTGTGTAAGTGCAGTGAGGAGTGGTCGGACTGCAACTTTCTAAAGTCTACAATCATTTCTTTGATCTTGTCCACATTGAGACTCAAGTTGTGCTTACACCATTCTACCAGTTCCTTGACCTCCTCTCTGTATGGCATCTTATTGTCATTGTTGATGAGGCCAACGACTGTTGTGTCGTCAGCAAACTTGATGATTCAGTTTGAACTGCAGTCAGTGCTCCCTGGGGAGTGCTGGTGCTCAGTGTGATGGAGCTAGAGATGTTTCTGCCAACACAGACTGACTGTGACCTTTCTATTAAGAAACCCATGATCCAGTGAGAGATGAGTTGAGACTCAAGGAGGACAGTTTGCACGCCAGATTCTGAGGGAGATCATATTAAATGCTGAGCTGAAGCGGATAAACAGCATCCTGGCATATAACAGCTGGGACAGGATGGAGTGTAGTGCAGTGCAGAGGCTGTGGCATCCTCAGTGGACTGGTTTGAGCGATAAGGAAACTGGAAAGTGTCCAATGTAGCAGGAAGATGGGAGTTAATGCGAACCATAACCAGCTGCTCAAAGCAATTGATTTTTTTGAGGTCAGTGCCACTGGGTTGATGGGGGCCAATTTGAAGTCTGAGGGGACAGTGGGTTGTTCCAGAAAGATGTTGAAGATATCTGTTAGAACCTCTGTTTACTGGGTTGCACAGTCCCTCAACACCGAACAGGTACGTTATCAGCCCTGTGGGTTGACCCTAGCTAAGATGTACTTCACATCAGCTGCGACCAGACAGAGTGCCTGCTCCTTGGGGTGGGGGTCCCTTCCTCAGCAGTGTATTGTTCCGTGCCATCAATCTGAGTGTAAACAACATTCAGCCTATCAAGAAGAGAAGTGTCAAGGTCATTGACATGCAGGGTGGACTTGGAGACCATTATGGTCTGACTACCCTGCAACATTCACCTCGTGTCTCTGGTGTCACAGAAATGTCTGTATATTCTCTGTGAATAATCCCATTTTGTCTTCTTAATGGTGCAGGAAAGCACAGATCACGCTGACCTGGGAGCTGTCTTATCCCCAGATCTGTAGATGGCATCTGATCTCTCAGGCATGTCAGGAACTTTGCTGTCAGCTACGTCTTCTGATATGCCCACACGGTGATGTCTTCAGTGTATTTCTCTATGTAGCCCTCTTTTTAATGTGATGGTCATAGGTTGGCACCTCCCTGAACATGATCCAGTCTGTGTTTTCACAGCAACCCTGTAGCACTCAGGTTCTCCTTTCGGTCAGCTCATTAATCTTCCTCTGAATCGGTCCGATGTATTTGTTGGAATGCAGGATTTAGTAGAACAGATAAGTGGTCAGAGAAACAGAGGTGAGGACCAGGAGCAGGACCAGGAGCTTCGCATGCACCTGTGATGTTAGTATAAACCTCTGGTAGAAAATACATCATGCTGATAGAATTTAGGCAGGACTGTTTTTAAGTTAGCATGATTGAAGTCACCAGCAACAATAAAAAAACCATCACATCACCAATGGCACTGTAGGGCTCACACAGTGCTTCCCCAGTATTAACACAGAGGAGATGTATACAGTCACAATCACAATAGCAGAAAACTCCCTCAGTAAATAAAAGTAAATATAACTTCACTGCTAAGAATTCTACCATGGGCAACGAGTGAGTTCAGTTTCCAGCATCTTCTGCTCTTATTACAGATTTTTGACAGTATTTTTCTTTTCTGTTACTGAATTTTTATTGGCCCAGCAGAAATGACATAATGTTCTCTCACTGGTTGAGAGAATGATATCAAGATGGTTGGGGTTGGCAAGCAGGTTGCAGCTAATTGCTTAGAAATTATGTTGGTAAGGTTTAATGATTTTATTTATTTTCTTGTACACAGAGGCTGTGTACAAGCAGGGATGAGTTTCCCCAACTTTCTGAGGAGTCTGACGTCCTTTGGAGTATGCAGACCTCTCCTTCGCATGTTCTACCAGTCTATTGTCACCAGTACAATCTTCTATGCGGTGGTGTGCTGGGGCAATAGCATCAAACCGGGTGATGTCAACAGTCTCAATAAACTGATTTGAAAGGCTGACTCTATTATAAGAGTCAAACTGGAGGCTGTGGTGGAACAAAGGACCGAACGGAAAATCCTGGCAATTCTGGACAATGTTTCTCGCCCTCTGCATGTCACCCTGGCTGAACAGAGGAGCACTTTCAGTAACAGACTAAGACAACTGTGCTGCTCCAAAGAGCACTATATGAGATCATTCTTACCCTCAGCCATTAGGCTCTATAATGAGGCAACCTATAGCCGGAGAAGTGATGACCCCCCTCCTGTTAGGCTGTTTGAGGCAACTTATTTTTTATTCTTTCTTTCTTCTCTTCTAATATTTGTATATTTCTGCACTTGTAATGCTACTGTGACACTGTAATTTCCTTTGGGATCAATAAAGTAGCTATCTATCTATCTTATTGTGTACTTTGTATTTGTAGCAGTGACATTTTTCCCATACCTGGAATGTGATAATAAGACCACAGTATATGGGGTAGTGTAAATGGCATGTGCTGTATTGAAGGAGATGGGAGATGGAGTTTGCCATGACTCTACAGCTTTCTTTTGTGCTGAGGTGAGAGAACCCCATGGGTGTGAAACCTGCATCGGTTAGGACTTGAAGCAAAAATATGGCTTGAAGCAAAGTCCTTTGTTTAACTTGGTCTTGAACTATAAAAACCTAAGATATTATTTGATCTATTTTGGTGACAGCTTCTTTCTCAATTTGTGTAACAAAAAGCCCAAGTAATGACTATTCATCCCTTTGCTGGATCTTACTACTAACAAAGTGGCTGCCACATTGAACCACAGTACTACAGCCACTGAGCCTCATAATAATGCAGTTCAATAAATCTCTGCTAATCCTCTGGATTTAGGTGTTGGATAGTTTCAATTTCCTGGGTCTCAAGATCTCTGAGGACCTAACCTGGTCCCAACATATCGATGCAGTTATAAAGACAGCTACTATACCTCATTGGGAGTTTGAAGAGATTTGGTATTTCAACAAATACACTCAAAAACTTCTATAGATGTACTGCAGAGAGCATTCTGACAGGCTGCATCACTGCACAAGTACCCAGGTATCTTCAAGGAGCGGTGTCTCAGAAAGACAGTGTCCATTATTAAGGACCTCCAGCACCCAGGGAATGCCGTTTTCTCATTGTTACCATCAGGTAGGAGATACAGAAGCCTGAAGGCACCCACTCAGTGATTCAGGAACAGCTTCTTCCCCTCTGCCATCCGATTCCTAAATGGACACTGAACCCGTGAACACTACCTCACTTTTTTAATGTATTTCTGTTTTTGCATGATTCTTAATCTATTCAATATACGTATACTGTAATTTATTTACTTATTTAATTATTATTATTATTTTATTTTTTTTCTATTTTATGTATTGCATTGAACTGCTGCTGTTAAGTTAACAAATTTCACGACACATGCTGGTGATGATAAACCTGATTCTGATTCTGACTAGTAGATTTTCTGGACAATTTGATGTTATTCCCATTGGTACATCAACATAATTTAATTTTCCCTTGAACCAGCTGAGACTAAGATCACTTGGGAACAGGACCCCATGAATGTAAAGTGCATGTGAGAATAGCCTCCTGTTGAAGTAGAAGGGAATGTCGGAATGAGATTCTTGTTGAAGTAGAAGGGAATGTCGGAATGAGATTCTTGTTGAAGTAGAAGGGAATGTCGGAATGAGATTCTTGTTGAAGTAAACATGAGGAAATCTGCAGGTGCTGGAAATTCAAGCAACACACACAAAATGCTGGTGAACGCAGCAGGCCAGACATCTATAGGAAGAGATACAGTCGACGTTTCGGGCTGAGACCCTTCGCCAGGACTAACTGAAAGAAGAGTTAGTAAGAGATTTGAAAGTGGGAGGGGGAGGGGGAGATCCGTAATGATAGGAGAAGACAGGAGGGAGAGGGATGGAGCTAACAGCTGGAAAGTTGATTGGCAAAAGAGATATGAGGATGGAGAAGGGAGAGGGTCATGGGACAGGAAGCCTAGGGAGAAATAAAGGGGGAGGGGAGCCCAGAGGAAGTTGGAGACCAGACAAGGAGTTATAGTGAGAGGGATAGAGGGAGAAAAAAGAGAGAGAGAAAAAAGGGGGGGGGGAGAGAAGAGAATAAATAAATAAATAAATAAATAAGGGATGGGATAAGAAGGGGAGGAGGGGCATTAACGGAAGTTAGAGAAGTCAATGTTTGTGCCATCAGGTTGGAAGCAACCCAGACGGAATATAAGGTGTTGTTCCTCCAAGCTGAGTGTGGCTTCATCTTGACAATAGAGGAGGCTGTGGATAGACATATCAGAATGGGAATGGGACATGGAATTAAAATGTGTGGCCACTGTGAGATCCTGCTTGCTTTGGCGGACAGAGCGTAGGTGTTCAGCGAAGCGGTCTTCCAGCCTGCGTCGGGTCTTGCCAATATATAGAAGGCTGCACCGGGAGCACCGGATGCAGTATATTCTGTCTTATATTCCTTATGAGGTTGGGGCCCTTTACCTGAAGCTGAGAACATTAAAGCTCTCTTCAGTGTTACCATAGGCCTAGCATGCACAATGGAGTTCTGTGAAAGAATTGATGAAAGTAACTGTCATGTACTCGCTGAAAGTGCCTGAGCTTCTGCTTATTCCCTGGTCAGTGCAAGAAAGTACAGACATCACATCTAAACACAACTGAAGTGAAGGTAAGAGCACTAGGCGTTGCTTGTCATATTTCTCAAGGCCAACCAAAAACATGTTTCATTTACGGCATAACTGAGAAGTTTAGTTGTTGGGAAATATGGTAAGACATTTTGCAAGCTTTACGATCTAATGAAAAGGGCAATATTATATTGATTACTACTCTTGACTTTGTAAATGATCTCATAATTTACAGGGGAGGGGAGGAGAAGATGGCGGCGCGAAGCAGCACGTGCAGCTGCTCTGAAATGATATCAGTATTTGTTAAGTAGGTACTGTGCACAATCCTGCTTATAAAGAGCAAAACAAGCAATGCAATTGGAATAAACCACTGAAATTTAAATTCCCTGGGATGTAATGGTCTTCAGCTCCAATTTTGTTTCCAAGAGTAATGTTATTTTTCAAGATCCCAAGCCCCAAACGCACCTAAAATACTTTTAACTTCTGAACTGATTTGGTTCTCCTTTGAATGCAGTGAGTAGTTTAATACATTATGTTCTACAGATTAATAATTCCAAGAAGGAAAATGCTCCTTCTTTGAGGTTAAGCTTTGCCTGCTGGCTGCATCATATAGTCATATTTGGTAGCTCTTTCCAATCAAGTGAATCCTCAGGGAAATAAATATTTTTCAACGTCAAATGGGATTAACATTTCACAGCTCACTTCCTCACTGATCTCAGGTTCAATAAGGGCCACAGGTCTGGCCAGGCACATCTCACACATGGTTTTGGCCCTTCGGATATAAGAATCAGGAAATACTTTTCTCTGATAGGCAACCGAATGTAGACCATCTTCGTGGACCAGGCAGACTGATGGAGTGGTATATTTTCACCTTTCTTTAGATGTGAAAGATGCAATAGTTTACCAATTATGCCTGCCAGATAACAGATGGGCTCTGTAATGAAATAGTCTTCACCTCACTGCTTTTGACAGACAAGTCTCATGTCAACATCAATATTATGGCCTAACTATCAAAAGAACTATTTAATAATGCATTTGGGCATATGCTACAATCATTATCTTCCTGATATCAGAGGCTTCGTATCAGGTCCTGCTCAGGCTGCTCTCAGGATGTGCAAGTTTCCTCACCAAGACATATATTCTATAATGATGGTACATTTTGTGTATGAATGCTTTGATGTATTTCTTCCTCAGGTAAATGATTTTGTTTCATTACAATTGCTCCGCTGTCTTGGCGAGCTTGTGGTTCTCCCCCAACCTTTAAAAATGGGTTATTAATACCCCCTTCATCATCTTATAACAACACATCATAACTCAACAGTTAATTCCACTGCTTTGCATGTCCAAGGCCCCTGGTTCAATATAGACCTTGAGTGCTGATTGCAAGGAGCTTGTCTATTCTCCCTGTGACCATGTATGTCTTTGCTGAGTTCTCCGATTTACCTTCACATCATAGAAGTATGCTGGGAAGTTAACAGTTTCCTAACTATGAGTGTAGGTAGTTGATGAAAGGAGTGTTGAAAGATATGAGTGCGAGTTTTAAAAAAAGGAGGAGGGATTGAATAGAACTGATGGTATCAGTCTTGTTATTAACAAGTTCTGACAGGTTGAATAGCTTCCTTCCATGCTGGGTCCTTTGTTGTTTGTTATCTATATCAATGATCTGGATGATAATGTGGTTAACTGAATCAGCAAAGTTGCTGATGACACCATGATTGGGGGTGTAGTGGAGAGTGAGGAAGACTATCATGGCTTGCAGACAGATCTGCACCAGGTGGAAAAGTGGTCTGAAAAATGGCAGATGGCAGTCAAGTACAAGGTTTTGCACTTTGGTAGGACCAACCAATGTAGGTCTTACACAGTGAATGGTAAGGCACTGAGGAGTGTGGTAGAACAAAGAGATTTGGGAATACAGGTCCGTTATTCATTGAAAGTGCCATCACAGGGAGATAGGGCCGTAAAGAAAGCACTTAGCACGTTAGCCTTCACAGATTAAAATACTGAGTTCAGGAGGTGGGATGTTATATTGAAGTTGTATAAGATGTTGGTGAGGCCTAAGATGGAGTATTATGTGCAATTTTGGTCATCTACCCACAGGAAAGATGTAAACAAGGTTGAAAGAGAAAATTTACAAGGAGGTTTCTGGGTCTGGAGTTACAAAGAAAGATTGAATAGGTTAGGACTTTATTTTTTAGAACATAGAAGACGGAGAGAGGATTTGATAGATATATGGTACATGAGGGGTATGGATAGAGTTAAATGCAAGCAGGCTTTTTCCACTGAGGTTAGGTGGGAGCACACCAGAGGTCAGGGGTTAAGGGTGAAAGGTGAGATGCTTAAGGGGAACATGAGGGGAAACTTCTTCACTCAGAGGGTCATGAGAGTGTGGAATGAGTTGCCAGCTCAAGGGGTGCATGCAAGTTCAATGTCAATGTTTAAGGGAAGTTTGGGTAGGGGTATGGAGGGCTGTGGTCCCCATGCAGGGTGCAGGTCCCTGGGAGTAGGCAGCATGGAATAAATGGGCCAAAGAGCCTGTTTCTGTGCTGTACTTCTCTATCAGTGTAGAATAAGAAAGTGAAAGACAATTAGTCAGAGTTGACATATGCACTGAGGCAATAGAGTCAGAGGACTGTACAACACAGAAACGGACACTGTAGCATATCATATCCATGTTGATCTTTTTGCCCATCTACATCAAACCCATTTGGCCACATTATGCTTCTCTACCCTGCTGCTTACGTGTCTTAATCACAGAGATTGTGATGCTTCCACCACCTTCTCTGATAGCAAATTCCAGATACCAATCAAATTCAGTTTTTAAAAACATACTTTTTTCTCTCAAAGCTGCATTAAAACCTACACTCAACTTTAAGTTAGTTGACATTGCATGGTGGAAAATGACACTAAAGAGGTAGTACTGGGGAACAAAGAAATACATTACGAACTGAATAAGTATTTTCTATCAGTCTCCACTGTGAAAGACACCAGCAGCATGGCAGAAATTTGAGAATGTCAGGGGAAGAAGAGAGTGTGATCTCTATTGCTAAAGAGAATGTACTTCGGAGGCTAAAAGGTCTGAAAGTAAATAAGTTTCGTGGACCAGATAGACTCAGTCCAAGGTACAGTCAGAGAAGCTGAAGAGATTGTGGTGGCATTAGTAGTGATCTTTCAAGAATTAAAGGATGGATTGATACTTGGTTGCAAATATTACTTCATCCTTTAACAAGGTAGGGAGCCAAAGGACAGGAAATTATAAACCAGTTAACCTGACTTCAGGAAGATATTAGATTCCATTATTAAGGATGAAACTTTATTGTACTTGGAAGCACATGATAAAATAGGTAGAAGTACCACTGAGGCGAAAGGAGAGTCAATGGATGTTGTTTACTTGGATTTTCAGAAGGTCTTTGACAAGATCTCACAACAAGCTGCAAAACAAGGTAAAGCCTATAAGTATTACAGGTTAAATACTAACATGAGCAGAAGATTAGCTGACTGGCAGAAGAAAAAGGGTGGGAAGAAACAGGACATTTTCTGGTTGACTGCTGGATTTCTGCAGGGCTAAGTGTTGGGCTGGCTATTTTTCATGTTATACGTTAATAATCTGGATGTCAGAATTGATGACTTTTTGGCGAGTATGCAGATGATATAAGGATAGATGGGGTGGCAGGTAATGTTCAGGAAAGATTTGGACAGATTAGGAGAATGGGCAAAGAAGTGGCAGATGGAATACAGTGAAGAGAAGTGTATGATCACATACTTTTATGGAAGGAATAAAGGTGTGGACTATTTTCTGAATGGAGACTGCTTAGAAATCAATGCTGCAAAGGCTATTGGGAGACCTGGTGCAGATTCCCTAAAGATTAATTTGCAGGTTGAGTTGGTGATATAGAAGATAAACTCAATGCCAGCCTCCATTTCAAGAGACATCCAGCACATCATTCTTTGGTATTTCTCCCAGATATTATGTCATCCCAATGCCATCACATTTTTATCTCCTTGGTCTTTTCTGTAGGAACCACTCTTTCTCCAACCTCTCACCCCATCCTCCCCATAATTGTCAGCTCCCAATTTACTTCTTCTGGGTCCCTTCTTATGCTATTGATATCAACCTTCCTTCCCCCAGTTCAAGAACTTAAATTGAGGACCAACAATAAATCTTTTCCACAATTACTCTGAAAATCACAAAATTTACTGTCCCCAATGCATTCCTGCACTGACACTACCACGAGTGGCACGTTAGTGTAGCAGTTAGAATGGTGCTATTACAGCTCAGCGTCAGAGTTTGGAGTTTAATCCATCATATTCTGTAAGGAGTCTCTGTACACTCTCCCTATGCGTGGGTTTTCTCCAGGTGTTCCAGTTTCCTCCCACAGTCCAAAAATATACTGGATAGGTTAATTGGTCAAATTGCTTAATCACATCCCTCCTGTATTATCCTCTTCATCCACATGTGCAGTTTCTCACTGGCAGATGGCACAAGCAGTAATCCCAAGATTACAGCCTTGGATGTCCTGCCTCAGACAGATTTTGATCCCAATGAGCATGGCTTTGCCTAGTACTTATGTACTTGTACTTGTACGGTCTAATGTTGTTAACTATCACTTTGCTGCCATGGTCAGATTGAATCATTTATCATTGACCCTAGACCTACATTTAACCACAGATAAAGAGAGGATTTTCCACCATTTTTGATGCTCACCTGTATTTTTGGCAGAATTTATTTGATGTTCCTGAACATTATGTTCTTAATGGAACAGGTTTAATTTGAATATTCTGTGACTGAAGGTATAGGAATGATTAATTCTTCATTTTTGAAGTTGAGTATGTGTTTGTTGGAATTACTTTGAAAGCACTGTTACCAGTGTTTTGATGTTTCTCTTACTTTATTACTTACTTTACTTTACTTTATTGTCGCCAAGCAATTGATAGTAGAATGTACAATCATCACAGTGATATTTGATTCTGCGCTTCGTGCTCCCCGGAGTACAAATCGATAGTAAATAGTAAAAATTTAAATTATAAATCATAAATAGAAAATAGAAAATGGAAAGTAAGGTAGTGCAAAAAAACTGAGAGGCAGATCCGGATATTTGGAGGGTACAGCCCAGATCCGGGTCAGGATCCGTTCAGCAGTCTGATCACAGTTGGAAAGAAGCTGTTCCCAAATCTGGCTGTACGAGTCTTCAAGCTCCTGAGCCTTCTTCCCGAGGGAAGAGGGACGAGAAAGGATGCATAGAGTAATGTTCTGACTAATCTGCTAATAGCTATTTGTATGACATTGTCTTTGAATATCAGCCAAGAGTTCCTGATTTGGTCTGCAATGATTACAAGAATCTTGAAAGTTATGTGGGCCAGTATGGTCTCTGAAAACTCATCAAATCAGGAAGCTGGGGAATGTTTGATGATCCTACATTCAGGTGCTCAACTGCATATATCGT
The DNA here is from genome assembly GCF_030028105.1 of Mobula birostris. NCBI lineage: Eukaryota > Metazoa > Chordata > Chondrichthyes > Myliobatiformes > Myliobatidae > Mobula > Mobula birostris. Next base: position 99,936,441 of record NC_092373.1, read on the forward strand.
TATCATGAAAAAGTGAGTGACTGATATGATTAATATATATCAGGAGGCAAGTCATGAAGAGAGTCCAGTTCAACGATGAATAATGAATGGATGGAATCCTGCTGCTGAGGCCAACGACGATGGTGATGTCAGGCGAACATGCTGCCGAAGGCGCTCTGGCGTCAGTGCCTTTACAAAGGCGTGGAGACAAGCTCTTTCTGGGCTGCGGGAGGGAACTGGGGGTGGCCACGTCCAGCACAGTGGCGGAGATCCGCAGCCATTGCCTCCAGACTTTCTCCCAAACGGCGCCGTCTGCTGCACAATTCTTCCCTCATTGCCTCTGCCCACGGCCTCTGCTCGAAACGCCGCTCCAGCGCCACCACGAGCATGCTGTAGTCACACTGCTCCGCCGGCGTTAGGTCGAGGAGAGCCCACAGGGCATCTCCCTCCGGTGCCAGGGCAAGGTGCACCGCCGTCTCGGTGGGGCTGCACCCGTTGTGCCATTCGGCAAGTTGGACTTACGCCAGGTAAGGCTCCAGGCGGCCGGTACCGTCGTATCTGGGGAGCTTCAGGGTAGACCTTGAGGGGTAAATCGTCGAGAACCTTTGATCTTCCTCTCGCTCCGGCGGCGTCTGCCATGGTGTCTGTCCTCCCGTGGCTACGGCGTCTCGGGTTCCCCGGTGCGGGTCGCGACGGAGGCGAGTGATGCGCTCCGCTCTGTCCCCCGGGTTGGGGAGCCGGGGTACGCTCGCTCCGTCGGGGCTCCCTGGGAAGGCACGATGCTCGGTTCCCAGGCCCTCACTCCGGATCCCGTCTTCATGACCCCTGCCCGTGGGTGCGGGGTGACATACTGCTCTGTCCCTCGTCTTATTATTACCTGGGTTTCAGCACCTAAGTTACAGAGAAAGGTTGAACAAGTTGGGTCTTTATTCTTTGGAGTATAGAAGGTTGAGGGGGGACTTGATAGAGGTATTTAAAATTATGAGGGGGATAAATAGAGTTGACGTGGATAGGCTTTTTTCATTGAGAGTGGGGGAGATTCAAACAAAAGGACGTGAATTGAGAGTCAGGGGGCAAAAGTTTAGGGGTAACACGAGGGGGAACTTCTTTACTCAGGGAGTGGTAGCTGTGTGGAACGAGCTTCCAGTAGAAATGGTTGAGGCAGGTTCGATGTTGTCATTTAAAGTAAAATTGGATAGGTATATGAACAGGAAAGGAATGGAGGCTTATGGGCTGAGGGACTAGGTGAGAGTAAGCATTCGGCACGGACTAGAAGGGCTGAGATGGCCTGTTTCTGTGCTGTAATTGTTATATAGTTATATAGTTATTCCCCGGGTCTCAAGGCACTCTATCTGCCATTGTAGCTCTTCAATCTCGTCGTCGAACTCGCATCCCACTCCTGACTTGAAAGTGGTGAGCATTTGGTCCATAATGACAGATGAGGAAGCTCTTTCACTCAACAACTGTTTTATTGTAATAAACACAAAACAGACCGGGCACCATGACCTGGAGAATGAACCCAACCAGTCTCACACAGACAGGGGAGGTGACCATCACACATCCCGGTTACAGCCAGGGTGACCCACAAATACACAAGTGAATAACTGTGTAACTCAAGCTAAAATGTGACAATAAATGTGACCATAATCCCACAGAATCATTTTAACTCAAGAACAGTAAACAGTGCTGGTCATTAGAAATACAGGGGCGGGCTGTCGACCACAACCCCACCCAGAATATCACAATATGTTTGTTGGGTCTACAAGTGGCTTATGTGTCACATTTTTCTGCCCTGGAACCAACTGCTTTATGGAGTGGCCAATCCTTTATAATGTAATGACTGTTCCAATTACAAATGAAACAAGAGGATTTGGTGTATCCGAACTGCATTCCTCGTAGTAGCACTGCTACTTTCAAATCACCACAGATGTTCCAGTTGTGGTTGCTGTATGTGCTTCAACAGGACTTCCAAATGTCGGTAGTTTACTTTCATGTACTGAATAGCTGATTGGTATTGAAGGGTGGGCATCGCCGATTGGTACTGATCAGTGGGTATCACTGATTGGTACTAAAGGGTGACCAATGCCGATTGGTATTGAAGGGTGGGCATTGCCGATTGGTATTGAAGGGTGGACATCACTGATTGGTATTGAAGGGTGGGCATTGCCGATTGGTATTGAAGGGACTTTGCCATTGTGTTCTGGCCCATATCCACTACTTTTTGTCAGATTTTCCATTTAAGGGCATGGCGTTTCTGTACCAGACTGTGATGCAGCCAGTCAATATACTCTCCACTGCAGATCTATAGAAGTTTCTCAGAGTTTTCAATTCCCGCAACTCCTGAGGAAGTAGAGGTGCTGTTGTGCTTTCTTTGTAATTGCATTTATGTGCTGGGACAAGGATGGACCCTGAGACATGATAGCACCGGAATTTGAAATTGCTGGCCGTATCCACTTCTGATCCTTCAATGAGGACTGGCACAAAGACCTCTAGCTTCCTCGCCCTGAAGTCAAATAATCAGCTCCTTGGTCTTGCTTATGTTACGTACCCCATAACTGGGTTGCCAAACCAGCAGAAATGGACCACTTCATTGGAGTCTGGATTACTGGAACTAAGAAGGTTTTATTAAAGAAATAAATAACACAGTACTCTAATCGTAAGAATATAAATGCAACGGGTTAGCAATGATAAAACACACATGTACACAGAACTAGGATAATAGGAATCAATCAAGCTCTATCGCAGTCTAGGGGTAAAATGATCAGTCTCAAGTGACGCAGAGTTCAGTTCTGCTTAGTACAGTTCGCAGCAATCGCTGTTGTGCCATTGGAGGGAGAGAGAGAGAGAGAGAGAGAGAGAGCGAATGATGATATTCAAATCGGATTCAAACAGACCTTTGATATTCCTCGCAGTTAGCTTTCGGGTGAGCCCTTTTTAATGTCTTCTGAGGTCACCGACTGTGACCCCTCTGTTCCGGATACGATCATTCTTCCGTGGTGAACCCAGCACCCAGGCAAGGGCGGACACACACACCAGGTTCCCGCCAATCGTACCTTTTCACCCTGTGCATCTCTGGTCGTTCCCGCGACCAGACCTCCAAACTCCCACCAACTTGTGGGGCACACCGCACTTCCAGGGTCTCGTTATCTCGTGATCTCGTGGTGTGTGTCTTGCCTTAGCGAACCTGTTCCTTTTATCCCCCTGCTGGGGTATCGCCTGTCCATCAAACTTCAAATAGTTCAGGTTCAAAGCAACCGGTCTGTCAATACTCGGACTGGTGTCTCTTTTCGTTAATCTCTCTCGTCTCTCATTAACATTTTGAACGCTTCTCCCTTTTGTCTCTCTTATCTCTCTCATCAGCATCAATCTTCTGATAACTTGGTCTTTCATCACACCCCTATCCTTCAAAGGATTTTTACCGGGGTAAAAATTATAGGCATGAATATATTATTAGATACACACAAATATACATGGTCATCAGCTATTTGGCTAATACAGAGAACTTTAAGTTGTCAACAGCTTGACAGAGAGTCAGCCATCACCTATCCGTTCCTCTTATATGTGTTATTTTAATTATCCTCTAAGACCAGGCTCCAACTTAGCAAACTTCATAGTGGCCAAAAACACTAATGAGTTGTGATCAGTGTAACTTCTCACTGGTTTTCATCCTGGACAAAGATAACAAGGGTTGTCCCACACCAACTTAGCATTCTTTGGCAAGAGCTTAGTAAGAGGGAGGGTAATATCTGCAAAGTTTTTTTTTGCAAAACTTCCGATAGTACCCCACCATCTCCAAGAACCTTCTCAGGGCTGTCTTGTCTGTCGGGGTGGGGACTTCAGAGATAGCCCTCACCTTAGCCTGCATCGGTGCCAGCTGCCCGTCTTACCACAAATCCCAGATAAGTGATTTTTCCGTGGCCGAATTCACTTTTTGCAAGGTTCACTGTCAGGCTGGCTTCAAACAGCTTTTTAAACAGTGCCACAATGTGCTCCTCCCATGTGTCACTCCAGACCACTAAATCGCCAATATACGCTTCTGCGTCCTTTAGCCCTTTTGCCACTGAATTAATCATCCTGTAGGGGTGTTGCTCACTAGGCTGACCTGATATGACAACAGCACCATGTCCCGGCTCTTTGCATCGCCTCGGGACATCCGGACATACGTGTGTGTGCCGTTTAATTGAATTTATCGGCAGCTCGCTTTGTTCGGGGATTGAGTGAGAGAACTCATCAGCAAAGTTGGCCAACACAATAGAGTTCTCCCATCTGGTCGGCACCATACTTATCTTTTCGAAATGGACTTTCCCCTTATCAGGTGGCACCTTAGCCTCATTAATTTTTGTGATAACACCGACTAGGTTTGTTCACCTATCGTGGCAAGCTGTTAGCATATCAAAAGCCTGTAACTGTGTTAGCTCACGTCTACAATAGTCAATAGCATCCTTCCTCCTGTGCGGCCAGTAAAACTCTTTCATGATTCTACCGACTGTTTTCCTCACCCCAAAATGTCCACCGAGGGGTATCTTGTGGGCCAGGTTAAGAATCTCATCCCCATAAATTTTTGGCGCCACCCCCCATTCCTCATCTGCGGGCACGGTACTTGGTCTCCATTTCTTCCTTTGCACTCCCTCCTTCACATAATAGCCCACTGGCTCCCTTTTTAATTCTGATTCAGAGAGAGCTGTCTCCGCCAAAACCATCAGCTCCTCGTCTCGCTCCTGTGCCTGTACAAATTCCTTCCTTGCTAATGATAAATCTACCTTAACTTCCGTTTCACTACACTTCTTCTCACTTTCTAACCCCTTCTGATACAAGGCTGGTAACGTCTCAGCCAAATCTATATTCACTTCGGCAGCCTTTCTGGACAAGCGCCGAGTCACTGTGCAAACGAGATAAACCTGTGAGTCCAATGGCGGGGCCTCAATGCTGGCAGGCTGGCTTGTCAATCTTACTGCTGGGTATACCTCTCTGCCGGCGAGGTCATTACCGTGTAAGACCTCCACATCTTCCATCGGTAGTTCGGGCCTCACCCCAATCGTGACCGGTCCGGAGACCAAGTCGCTTTTTAGGTGTATCTGGTGCAAAGGTACTGCTTCAGTCCCTTTCCCAATGCCTTTTATCACCCTGACCTCCCCAGTCTGGGTCTAACACACTCTTTAATATCAATGACTGACAAGCTCCAGTGTCTCTCCAGATCCGCACTGGAACTGGGTTTAACCCCTCCTTCGCCGACGCCAATCTGGCCGAGATAAACCTCTCGCGCCCTTCCTGAACTTTATCAGACCTCTTCTTCTCTAGCGGTTTGTTTACCAGCTCAATACAGCCAGTCGGAGTTGCCGTTTTTCCTTTCCCCGTCTCCTTCTTTGGGGCAAAGCACCTGGACACAAAGTGTCCGACTTTCCCACAATTATAGTGTACGACCCCAGGAGACTTCCTACCAAACTGCTCCTGGTCTACCTTATCCTTCTCACTAGTCCCTGGCTTACTTTCTGGCTTTTCTGGCCGACTCTCCCTGCCGTCTTGACTACCCTTCTGGGAGCCTTTTCTCGAGGTAAACTTTGTTTTATGTGTCAACGTGTACTCATCCGCTAACTTAGCAGTTGCGGCTAAAGTGTCTGCCTCTTTCTCATCTAGGTAGGGTCTCATACCTTCAGGGACACAACCTTTAAACTGCTCAATCAGGATTAGCTGTAGCAGTCGGTCATAATCACCATTGACCCCTTTCGAGGCGCACCAACGCTCTCAATACATCTGCATCTCACGGCAAACTCTAAATATGTGCTGCTTCCTCGCATTCTGGAAACCCTGCCGGTATGCCTCCGGGACCAACTCATAAATCCTGAGGATGGCCTCTTTCACCACATCATACCTCTGGGCATCTTCTGCGGACAAGGCCGAGTAAGCTTGTTGGGCTTTTCCTTTAAGTACACTCTGAAGCAAAACAGCCCACTTATCCCTTGGCCAGTCCTGACTTGCAGCAACTTTTTTAAAATGGAGAAAGTACCGATCAACATCCGTCTCCTCAAATGGGGGAACCAGCCTAACCTCCTGGGTCGCCCTGAACCCTCCACCTTGGATCGGCATGGGCCCCTGCGCTATCATCATCTTTAACTTCTCCAGCTCAAATTCACTTTCCCTCTGTTTCTCTCTCGGCTCTCGTTCTAACTGTTTGTCCCTCTCTTCTCGCTCCAGCTGTTTTATTCTCTCTTCACGTTCTAACTGCTTCTCTTCTCACTCCAGCTGCTTTACCCGGAACTCGTGCTCGAGTCTCAATTTTTCAATCTGCAGCTGTACTGCGTCTCCATCAGGTTTTCCAATAGTTATCACCTCCAGCGTCCCTTGGGGAAACACAGCCTTAGATACATAGTGCTCTATGATAGCTCTGTGCATCTCTGCTTTCCTCATTGTTGACTTCCTCTTAAAAAGATTCAACCGTTTGGCCACAGTTGCTAATTCTGATTTCCTGGCATCCTCTAATGCCTCCAAGGTTGGCGCCTTTAGAAATTCCTCAATCTCCATTTCTGCTGTTTGCCTTTTCTTTCTTTCGGAATTTTAACCCAATCAATTTACCCCGTCCCAAATTTAGAGCTCAAAATCGCAGACGAGAACCCCACTTATGTTACGTACCCCGTAACTGGGTTGCCAAACCAGCAGAAATGGACCACTTCGTTGGAGTCTGTATTACTGGAACTAATAAAGTTTTATTAAAGAAATAAATAACACAGTACTCTAATCGTACGGATATAAATGCAATGGGTTAGCAATGATAAAACACACATGCACACAGAACTAGGATAATAGGAATCAATCAAGCTCTATCGCAGTCTAGGGGTAAAATGATCAGTCTCAAGTGATGCAGAGTTCAGTTCTGCTTAGTACAGTTCGCAGCAATCGCTGTTGTGCCATTGGAGGGAGAGAGAGAGAGAGAGAGGGAGAGAGAGAGAGAGAGCGAATGATGATATGCAATTCGGATTCCAACAGACCTTTGATATTCCTCGCAGTTAGCTTTCGGGTGAGCCCTTTTTAACGTCTTCTGAGGTCACCGACTGTGACCCCTCCGTTCCGGATATGATCGTTCTTCCGCGGTGAACCCGGCATCCAGGCAAGGGCGGACACACACACCAGGGTCTCGCCGATTGTACCTTTTCACCCTGTGCGTCTATGGTCAGTCCCGCGACCAGACCTCCAAACTCCCATTAACTTGTGGGGGCACACCGCACTTCCAGGGTCTCATTATCTCGTGATCTCGTGGTGTGTGTCTTGCCTTAGCGAACCTGTTCCTTTTATCCCCCTGCTGGCGTATCGCCTGTCCATCAAACTTCAAACAGTTCAGGTTCAAAGCAACCGGTCTGTCAATACTCGGAACTGTGTCTCTTTTCGTTAATCTCTCTCGTCTCTCATTAACATTTTGAACGCTTCTCCCTTTTGTCTCTCTTATCTCTCTCATCAGCATCAATCTTCTGATACCTTGGTCTTTCGTCACACTGACATTGAGCAAGAGGTTGTTGTTATGGCACCACTCAGCCAGATTTTCAAGTTTGAAAGTGAGACCAGGGTCTTATATCGAAAGAAAGGAAAATTTCTGCATTCTTTCTAACAGGGAGTACTATCATCCCACATTCCTGCACTGAATTTCCTCTGTATTGTGCCTGCCCAACCTCTCTACCTCTATAACCTCTCAACCTCTCTATAATTATCGTCCATAGGTTCGCTTCTCTTTTAAGTTTTGTGCAAACTTCAGATATATGGAAATGGTACTATATATCCTTCAGGCCAAATCATCTGTCTTTGTCAAAACCAGCAGTGGCTCTAGTACTGAACCCGGCAGAACTGCTGTCTATGTCTCTGCAGTCTTAAAAATAGCTATTCCCCATAACTGATCCCCATTTGTTTAAAACTTGCTGCTGCTGCTTCAGTTCAATGCCAGGTATGTTAGCTAAACTAACAAATCCAATATCAAAATTATCAAACTCTTTTTGAGAATCACTATAATGCATCATCAACAGCACTGCCCTCATTTGTTACACCTTTAAAATATTCAACTGTTAGTCAAAAATAGTTGTCTCCCTTAATAAGTCTCTGCAGACTTGTTTATTAGTACATATCTGCCCTATCATTTCTCTTCTGCCTATTGAAGCTATTGGCCTGTAGTTGTTGGCCTATCCCTGTCTTTGAACACAACTGATGCTTGCAATCCTAGGTTTCTGGCATTACCATCACACTTGGTATTTAGACATTAATTATAGGATATGTATGACTGGCAGGCCAGTTTATGGTCCATCCTTACATGCCTTGAGAAGGTACAGTCGATGTATGAACAATACACAAGATAAGCTTTTCACTATTCTCCTATACATGATAAAATAACAAAACAAATTCAAATTTCAATTCCTTCCTGAACCACTGTTGTCACTGTAGTAAAGGTGCTGCCTTAAGCCTGTTGGGGAGGAAATTCCAAGATTTAGACCCTACAAGGATGAAGTGTTAGTGAACGTTTTCCAAGTCATGATGATGTGTGGGTCGAAGGAGAAAGTTTGGGTGCCTATCGCCCTTGTTCTTCAGGTCCCTAACTGTCAATGTCTCAGAGGAGCTCTCTTGGAGACAGCATATAGAGATGCCTTCAGGGTGATTTCGTTGTAGCACAGCTCGATAGATACGATTAAAGGAACAATAGTGCAGACTATTATCTAAATGGGAAGAAAGTTCAAACATCAGAGATGCAGAGGAACTTAGAAGTTCTCATGCAAGACTTCCAGAAGGTTAATTTATAGGTTGAGTCTGTGGTAAAGAAGACAAATGCAGTGTTGGCATTTATTTCAAGGGGAATAGAATATAAAAGCAAGGAGATAATGCTGAGGATTTATAAGACACTAGTCTGCCACACTTGGAGTATTGTCAACAGTTTTGGGCCCCATATCTCAGAAAGGATGTGTTGTCATTGGAGACAGTCCAGAGGAGGTTCATGAGGATGATCCAGGAATGAAGGGGTTAACATATAAGGAGCATTTGGCAGCTTTGGGCCTGTTCTCACTGGAATTCAGAAGAATGCAGAGGGATCTCATTGAAACCTACCAAATGTTGAAAGCACTGGATAGAGTTGATGTGGAGAGGATATTTCCTTTGGTGGGAGCATCCAGAGCTAGAGGGCACAGCCTCAAAACTGAGAGGCATCCTTTTAGAACAGAGGTAAGGAAGAATCTTCTTAGTCGGAGAGTAGTGAATTTGTGGAATGCTCTGCCACAGACCGTGGTGGAGGCCAAGTCCGTTGGTATTTTTAAGGTAGCAGTTGATAGTTTCCTGATCAGTCAGGGCATCAAAGGATGTGGTGAGAAGGCAGGAGTATGGGGTTGAGAGGGATCTGGTATCAGCCATCGTGGAATGGCAGAGCACTCTCAATGGGCTGAATAGCCTAATTCTTCTCCTATGTTTATGGTCTTAAATGTTCCCGTTACAACATGCTACAGCTGAGAATCACAACTGCATCCAAGGTCTGTACAATTAATAAAGATGTTTTATTGCAATTGAACAGTCTATCACTACTTAAAACCAATGGAAACAATGCCCATTGTAGTCGTACTTCTCGTTGGACTCCTCAAAGGAAATGTGGCTCCAGTCCGTTAAAAAAAACAGGGCTTTCGATTCCCACTACCGACTATATTGCTGGCAAACGCACAGGCTCTAGTAAATAAAATTGATGATATCAGAGCTAGGGCACTGTATCGGAGGGACGTTTCACAGAATCCCAGTTAACCCCTACCATATTGGACACAGCGATTTAGATTGACAGGTTCACTATACACTGTCAGGATAGGTCTGTCGAGTCTCTCAGAAACAGAGGTGGAAGTGTATGCCTCTTGATCATCTCTTTTGGTGCACAAATGTGTCAGTAATGTGCTAATACTGCTCACCTGACCTGGAATACCTTGCAATGAAGTGTGTTCCATTTTACTGCTGCGGGAGATTTCAGCCATCATTTTGGTAGCAATGTACCTCAGGCTAATGTCAGTCAGGCTCCAGATGATCTGAGCAATGTGATCAACATGCACCAAACAGCATACGCTGATGCTTTCACCATCACTTTGTGGGATTTTAACTAGGCCAGCCTGAAAAAGTCAATATATCATCAACAAATCACTTGTAATACCAGAGGAAACAATACACTGGACCACTGTTACACCATCACGAAGAGTGCTTACTGTGTTATTCTATGCCCTCACTTCAGTAAGTGTGATCACCTGTATGGACACGGGAAGCACAAGAGCAGCTACCGGACTGCTTTGAATCGGTGGACTGAACTTTATTCAGGGACTCGTCTTCAAATCTTGATGAGTATGCTGCAGTTGTTACCAACTTCATTAAAACCTGTGTGGACGAGTGTGTGCTGCAGTTGTTACCAACTTCATTAAAACCTGTGTGGACGAGTGTGTGCTGCAGTTGTTACCAACTTCATTAAAACCTGTGTGGACGAGTGTGTGCTGCAGTTGTTACCAACTTCATTAAAACCTGTGTGGACGAGTGTGTGCCCACAAAGACTTACTGTACATTCCCAAACCAAACCACAGTTCATCGTCTGCTGAGGGCTAGATCTGAGGTCTGACCCAGGTCTGAAAGAAAACCAGGTACAACTTGCAGAGGGCTATTTCAAGGGCAAAGAGAGGACTCTGAGCGTGATTGGAGGCAACATCGGACACACACCAACTCTGGCAGCTTCTGCAAGACATTACTTCCTACAAAGTGAAACCCAATAGCATGAATGGCAGCAAAGCTTCACTACCAGACGAGCTCAATACTTTCTATGCCTGTTTTGAAAGGTAGAATATAACTACAGCTATGAAGATCCCTGCTGTGATCTTTGTCTCGGAGGCCGATGTCAGGCTGTCTTTCAGCCTTTCAGTCTTCCAACCTCGCAAGGCGGCAGGCCTCAATGGAGTACCTGGTGAGGCTCTGAAAACTTGTGCCAACCAACCAGCTGGCAGGAGTATTCAAGCACATTTTCAACCTCTCACTGATTTGGTTGGAAGTTCCCACTTGCTTCAAAAGGGCAACAATCACACCAGTGCCTAAGAAGAGTAGTGTGAGCTGCCTTAATGACTATTGTCCAGTAGCACTCACATCTACTGTGATGAAGTGCTTTGAGAGGAGGTCATGGCTAAGATTAGCTCCTGCCTCAACAAGGACCTGGACCCACTGCAATTTGCCTATCACCACAATAGGTCTATGGCAGACGATATCTCAATGGCTCTTTACATGACCGTAGATCACCTGGACAATACAAATACCTATGTCAGGATGCTTTTGGTTGACTATAGCTCAGTGTTTAGCATCATCATTCTTACAGACCTGATCGATAAGCTACAGAACCTGAGCCTCTGTACCCACCTCTGCAATTGGATCTTTGACTTCCTAGCCAGAAGACCACTGTGTGGATTGATAATAATCTTTCCTCCTCACTTATGATCGATGCTGGTGTGCCTCAGGGATGTGTGCTTAGCACACTGCTGTAAGCTCTCTATACCTGTGTGACTTCTTTTTTGTGTGCCATACTCTGCCAGAGCCTCGGCGACCACTTTTTCAAGTGGTTGTCTTGGAGGAAAGATTCTGTGAGTGGTCCCCCATGTCCTTCTCAGAGCGCAGTTTTTTTTTACGAGGCTGAGTTGCAAGCTTGACACTCAACCTGACACGGATGGAAAGCGTGCCCGGGAGCGGCCCGATTGGATTCGAACTCGGGAACCTTTGCACCGGAGTCTGGCGCTGATGTCACTGCGCCACCAGCCGATATGACTAGGTGCAGCTCAAATGCCATCTATAAATTTGTTGATGATACAACCACTGTTGGCAGAATTTCAGATGGAGACGAGAGGGCATACAGGTGTGAGATATACAACCTTGCACTTAACATCAGTAAGACCATAAAGCTGATTATGGACTTCAGGAAAGGTAAGACGAGGGAGCACATACCAATCCTCAGAGAGGGATCAGAAATGGAGAGAGTGAGCAATTTCAAATTCCTGGGTGTCAAGATCTCTGAGGATCTAACCTGGTCCCAACATATCGATGCAGCTTAAACAAGGCAAGACAGCATTATATTTCATTGGGAGTTTGAGGAGATTTGGTTTGTCACCTAAAACACGCGAAAACTTCTCTAGGTGTCATGTGGAGTCCATTCTGACAGGCCGCATTACTGTCTGGTATGAGGGAGGGGGTAGTGCCACTGCACAGGATCAAAAGAAGCTACAGAAAGTTGTAAAATTAGTCAGCTCCATCTTGGGTACTGGACTCTATAGTATCCAAGATATCTTCAAGGCAGCGTCCATTATTAAGGACCCCCATCACCCAGGACATGCTGCTTTCTCATTGTTACCGTCAGTAGGAGGCACAGGAGCCTGAAGGTACACACTCAACAATTGAAGAACAGCTTCCTTCCCTCTGCCATCCGATTCCTAAATGGACATTGAACCCATGAATACTACCCTACCTCACTATTTCTGTTTTTGCACTATTTTTAATCTATTTAATACACATATATATCCTTACTGTAATTGATATCCTCATTTATTTTATTTCTATACGATCATGTATTGCAGTCGCTAAGTTAACAAATTTCACAACATGTAAAAGCAAAAGAGAGGGCATACAACAAAGCAAAAAATAGCGGGAAGATGGAGGATTGGGAAGCTTTTAAAAACCTACAGAGAACAACTAAAAGAACTCATTAGGAGGGAGAAGATGAAATATGAAAGCACACTGGCAAACTATATCAACGTGGATAGTAAAAGCATATTCAAGCATGTAAAAATAAAAGAGAGATGAGAGTGGATATAGGACTGTTAGAAAATGAGGCCGGAGAAATAATTACAGAGGACAAGAAGCTTGCAGATGAACTAACTGGTATCTTGCATCAGTTTTCACTGTGGAAGACACTAACAGTGTGCCAGATGTTGAAAGGTGTGAGGGAAGAGAAGTGACTGCAGCTACTACTACAAGGGAAAAGCTGAAAAACCTAAAGCTACGTAAGTCCCTCAGACCAGATGAACTGCACCCTAGAGTACTGAAAGAGGTAGCATTAGAAGTTGTGGTGGCAACTTTTTGATCTTTCACAAATCATTGGACCCTGGCATGGTGCCAGAGGACTGGAAGATTGCAAATGTCACTCCACTCTTTAAGAAAGGAGAAAGGAAGCAGAAAGGAAATTATAGACCAGTTAGCCTGATCTCAGTGGTTGGAAAGATGTTGGAGTCAATTGTTAAGGATGAGGTGATGGAGTACATGGTGACACGGGACAAGATCGGACAAAATCAGCATAGTTTCCTTAAGGAAAAATCTTACCTGATGGACCCGTTGGAGTTTTTTAGAAGAATATAAGTTGGATAGATAAAGGGGATGCAGTGGATGTTGTATATTTGGACTTTCAGAATGGCCTTTGAAAAGGTACCACACATGAGGCAGCTTAACCAGCTAAGAGCCCATGGTATTACAGGTAAATTACTGACATGGTTAGAGCATTGACTGACTGGTAGAAGGCAGCGAGTGGGAATAGAAGGATCCTTTTCTGGTTGGCTGCCAGTGACTAGTGGTGTTCCACAGGGGTCGGTGTTAGGACTGTTTCTTTTTATGTTGTATATCAATGACTTAGATAATGGAATAGTTGGCTTTGTTGCCAAGTTTGTAGATGATACAAAGACCGGCAGTATTGAGGAAACAGGTAGACTGTAGAATGACTTAGACAGGTTAGGAGAATGAGCAAGAACGTGACTAATGAAGTACAATGTTGTGTAACATTCTGGTAAGGATTATTACTGTTATGCTGTAGGAACAGTCTGCACTGCTCTCAGCTTGTTTGGGTTTGTGTTTGAGCTGAGATAAGAAGCTTTGTTATTCAACTTAGGAATCTGGTGTTAGCCAATCAGGATGATAGTTTCGGGAGGAGGTTGTAGAGGATGTGAGTGGAGAGGTCTCTGTTGATAGGAGCTCGGAGAAGACAGGTAAAATAGATGGCTGATGATGTCATCCCTGCTGCACAAGGTGCTTTGTGTGGATGAATGGTTTCCAGATGGAAGAACTATACTCCCATGGGAGACCCATTTGTTTGAGATGGATTTTGAGCACCGTTCGGAAGGTGGTGTGTGCTTTCACGCAGACCAAGTGTCCAGCGCGTGAGTGACTGACAAGTTCAAGATGAGCTCCAACTTACATGCACATTTGACTGTTTAACAGTAAGAGGCCCTTTTTGTTTCTTTTTTCTTTCACTTAATAACTGTTTGCGTCACTTAGCATTCTTAAATACACTTCTTTATAATTGTATGCAGTGTACAATCTATTATTTCCTATTGGGGGCAGTAAATCACACAGCATTCACACAAGCCAGGGTTTGAGTGGACGAGACAATCCAAAGTCACGGATTTGGTGGGACCAAGGTTGTACACAACCTAGATGTACGAAGCTGGAGAAAGCTGGGTTCATCACCGCAGAATCCAGGAACTGTTAGCGAGGAGCTAACTAGCCGGTTTTCCAGAGACGCCAGGTAAAAGGGGGTTTCAGCTGGAAAATACATGATCATTCACTTTGTTAGTGGAAATAAATGTGCAGACCATTTTTTAACTGGAGAGAAAATCCAAAAAATCTAAGATGCAATGAGACTTGGGAGTCCTTGTGCAGAACATCCTAAAAGTTAACTTGCAGGTTGAGTCGGTGGTGAGGAAGGCAAATGCAATGTCTAGAATACAAGTCTAGGGACATGATGCTGAGGCTTTATAAGGCACTGGTGAGACCTCACCTTGAGTATTGAAAACAGCTTTGGTCACCTTATCTAAGAAAAGATGTGTTGGCATTGGAGAGAGCTCAGGGGAGGTTCACAAGGATGATTCTGGAAATGAAAGGGTTATCACACAAGGAACATTTAATAAGTCTGGGTCTGTAACCATAGAACCATATAACAATTACAGCACAGAAACAGGCCATCTCAGTCCTTCTAGTCTGTGCTGGATGCTTACTCTCACCTAGTCCCATCTCCCTGCACTCAGCTCATAATCCTCTATTTTTTTCCTGTCCATATACCCATCCAATTTTTTTAAAATGACAAAATCGAACCTGCCTCGACCACTTCTACTGGAAGCTCATTCCACACAGTTACCACTCTCTGAGTAAAGAAGTTCCCCCTCGTGTTACCCCTAAACTTTTGTCCCTTAACTCTCAACTCATATCCTCTTGTTTGAATCTCCCCTACTTTCAATGGAAAAAGCCTATCCACGTCAACTCTATCTACCCTCCTCTTAATTTTAAATACCTGAATCAAGTCCCCCCTCAACCTTCTACACTCCAAAGAATAAAGACCCAACTTGTTCAACCTGTTCTACTCTGTTCTACTGCATTCTTCAATGCCCTACCATGTACCATGTATGTCCTATTTTGATTAGTCCTACCAAAACGTAGCTCCTCACACTTATTAGCATTAAACTCCATTTGCCATCTTTCAGCTCATTCTTCTAACTGGCCTAAATCTCCCTGCAAGTTTTGAAAACCAACTTCATCATCCATAACGCCACCTATCTCAGTATCATCTGCATACTTACTAATCCAATTTACCACCCCATCATCCAGATCATTAACGTATATGACAAACAACATTGGACCTAGTACAGATCCCTGAGGCACACCACTAGTCACCGGCCTCCAACCTGACAAACAGTTATCCATCACTACTCTCTGGCGTCTCCCATCCAGCCATCGTTGAATCCATTTTATTACTTCAATATTAATACCTAATGATTGAACCTTCCTAACTAACCTTCCATGTGGAACCTTGTCAAAGCCCTTACCGAAGTCCATATAGACAACATCCACCATTTTACCCTCGTCAATTTTCCTAGTAACCTCTTCAAAAAATTCAATAAGATTTGTCAAACATGACCTTCCACATACAAATCCATGTTGACTGTCCCTAATCAGATGCTGTCTGTCCAGATAATTATATATACCATCTCTAAGAATACTTTCCATTAATTTACCTACCACTGACATCAAACTTACAGGCCGATAATTGCTAGGTTTACTCTTAGAACCCTTTTTAAACAATGGAAACACATGAGCAGTACTCCAATCCTCCGGCACCATCTCTGTTTCTAATGACATTTGAAATATTTCTGTCAGAGCCCCTGCTATTTCCACACTAACTTCCCTTAAGGTTCTAGGGACTATCCTGTCAGGACCCAGAGACTTTTCCACTTTTATGTTCCTGTACTCACTGGAATTCAGAAAGATGAGGCGGGTGGGGGGGGGATCTCATTAGAACCTTTCGAATGTTGAAAGGCCTAGCCAGAGTAGATGTGAAAAGGATGTTTCCCATGGTGGGAGAGTCTAGGACAAGAGGGCACAGCCTCAGGATAGAGGGGCGTCCATTTAAAACAGAGATGTGGCGAAATTTCAGAGGGTGGTGAATTTGTGGAATTTATTGCCACATGCAGCTGTAGAGGCCAGGTCGTTGGGTGTACTTAGGACAGAGATTAATAGGTTCTTGATTGGACATGGCATCAAAGGTTACGGGGAATGGGGCAGAGGAGGGGAGAAAAAGGATCAGCCATGATTGAATGGTGCAGTAGACTCGATGGGACAAATGGCCTATTTCTGCCTCTATATCTTATGGTCTTATGACATATGCCAGTGATATTAAACATGATTCTGATTCTGATATAGTTCAATAGTTCCATTTAATACCAGAGAAATGTATGTAATATACATCTTGAATTTCTAGTTCTCCACAGACATCCACTAAAACAGAAGAGTGCCCCAAAGAATGAATGACAGTAAAAATTTTAGAACCCCAAAGACCCCCAAAGCACAATCAGCAGCAAAGCAATGCCCCTCCCCCTCCCCCACCCACTTACATAAAAATGGAGAAGTCCAAATGCGATGTGCAGGGAAGTTTCTGATACTGAGGGTAGGATGCCGGGGCAGTAGTGGAGGCCAATACAACAGCAGTGTTTAACAGGCTTTTTGACAGGCAGATGAACATGGAGGGGAGATGCAGAAGGGATTTTGTTTTACTTGGGATTGTGTTCAGTACAGATGTTGTGGGCTGAAGGACATTTTCCTGTGGTGTGATGTTCTATGTTCTATGTTCTTATGACGAAGAATTTCACTCAGTAACAAATCTCCATTCATATAATGATACAGACATAATGGCTCCTTTTGGAGCTGATTCAGTTCGCACTCTCCTGCCTGGGAGCACATCACAAACACCAGGTGATGTATATGAAACCAACAAAATGCAAAAAAGGAAAAAGCAATGTGCGGAGACAAGTGTGTGCCCTGTGGCTCAGTGGATGGAAGTCAGAGTTTAGTGATTGAGTTCTCACTGCAGAGGTTTAAATACAATTTAAAACAGACTCTGAGCTGAGAGAAATGATGGGAATGTTCCATTACCTTTCTGAGGTTGTGTGTAGAAGATTCCATTACACTCTTTTCAGGACAGCGGTTACTCTTGATGTCTCTTGGGCCAGAACTTCAGCTATCTAAAAGTCTGGGTGTGACTGATTTTACAACATCCGTATATGCATCTTGAGCCCCATGGCATTTTGAATCCTATCTCCCAAATTGGTTCAGGTTCAGAGTCCACCAGCAAATGTTGGGCCACTTCTATTGTGAGTGTAAGACTGGAGACAGAGGAGATTTCTAGGTATGCAGCACTGGCAGATGCAGTGTCAATTATTAGGAGTAATTCTCTGTATATGGGCCAAAGGCTGACTGGTTCTGGCATAACTTTGACCACATGGACCTGACATGTGTGGGTCTCAAATCATTTTGTAAGGGCAGGTTTAAGGCTGGAGATATCGGGTAGAACTGGCAGAAATGGCTTTAGGCATTAGTGTCCATTTTTGAGCTGACTGGTGCGCTGCAGTGATAGGAGGAGGGTGGGTGATAACATCCAAGAATTGTGGATATCCCATTGCCAGTGGGCAACACCATTCTCATGAAAATTCAAACATCTGCAGATGTTGGTATCTGAAGTGAAAAACAAACTTCTGAAGGAACTTGACATGTCAGGTAGAGGGATGGTGATATTTCGAGTTAAGGCACTGCCTCAATTTCGCCATTCTAAAACCTCACGGTGGTGGGGTGAGGGGAGCAGTGAAAGCCCCATGCCATCAGCAGAAAGCATCACTACCAAATATCACCACAGCTCCCATCACACTCTCTCTCCCTCTCTGAGACAGTCCCCTGGGATCAATGTCGACTTACTCCCACTGGTCCTAGAAAGTTGAATAAGGCCAACGTGGAAGCTGCAATCTCTGTCAGAGGAGGAATGAACGGTGCCTCACCTATGGATGAACAGTCAGACTTATGAACAGCATCTTCCCTACTGCTTTCAGAATCCTGAATCAATCAGCTCTTTCATGTCCCATTCTCAGTGGTACTGCCCTTTTCTCAGACTCTCTTGGTTATTATGTTATTGTCACTTTAGCATTTCCCTTTGAACTACTCAGACCATTGCTCTATTGTACTGATTGTTAGATTTATTATTTACTCTGTGGACAAGAAACTTAATTGCACCCAGGTTTTCTAATAATAAAATAGACTAACCACCTAACATACTTCGAATATCTTCAGAACTGCAACAAAACGAGTGAGAAGAGGAATAGTACAGTTTTCCTGACCCCCTTGGTACATGAAATGTGTCTGTGATGGACCCTTTAGATAGCATCATAGCTGGCACATCATTGTGAAACAGACATACAATGATGAGGAAGTTGAGGACTCAGATATTTAGGGTTAGGGTTTTCCAGTGGTCTGATATTGCCTCTCACCTTTCTTTTATACTTTATATATCTAATGAAACTTCTATAGTTCAATAGTTCCATTTAACATCAGAGAAATATATTCAAAATACATCCTGAAATTCTTGTTCTTTGCAGACATCCATGAAAACAGAAGAGTGCCCAAGGAATGAATGGCAGGGAAAGCAGTAGAACCCTGAAACCCGACCCCCCATTCCCATGCACAATCAGCAGCAAAGCCACGACTGTCCCCCACTCCCACCCACTTCTGAAAAATAAGTGTTAGCACCCTCCAGCCACAAAGCAAGCAATAGCAAAACCCCAAAGAGAGACTGTGATCTGCAGTACAACAAAAACTAATTATTCACCCAATGTACTACAAGCTCGCTCTCTCCCTCCAATAAAACAATAGAGGGGTGTCCCCTTTCACAGCAAGAACAAAGACATAATAAAAACAACTCACTGATTTGAGATGATAAAGTCTGTCGTGTCGCTTTTCTCCGAGTTCTCCTACTTGAGAATCGGCAACAAACTCTGCCCCACCAATGAGAGAGAGAGAGGGAGAGAGAGAAAGAGAGAGAGAGAGAGAGAGAGAGGGAGACAGAGAAGAATTTGTAGAGTATAGAACCTCTGACAGCTGATCTGCTGCTCCCATTGCTCCATTCTCTCCCGCGATGCTTCAGTCAGCAGCACTGGCTTAGAACCAGCCCGTCCCCAGGGCTGTGAAGCCTTGGAACCCTGAAGTCGTATTTGTCTTCTGGGCTGCGTCCTTGGGATTCTGTTAATTGGATATTCGTGAGCCCCCGGGAGCGGGTCCCATCACCACAATGAACTGAAGTTTGAGTGTAACTCCAGGTCAGGGTCTTTAACAGAACCCCATACATCCTGAATAGAAAGAGAGACATCAAAGGTAGAAATTAAGCCATTTTTGCAGATGAGCTCGAAGAAACAGGCTTGAAAAGGGCATGCCAGTGCTTGACTTATTTCGAGGTTTGAGGGGATTTGGTATGTCACCAAAGAGTCTTGCAAATTTCTGTAGATGTGCAGTGGTTGGATCACTGCGGGGTATAGAACCTCCAATGCATGCGCTCACCCTTCTCAGCCATCGAGGTCGTCCTCAAGAAGACTGCCTCAGTCCCACCATCCAGAGCATGCACCTTTTTGAGTTACTACCATTAGGAAGGAGGTAGAGGAGCCTGAAGTTGAAAATTCAGTGTTTTAGGACAGTTTCTTCCCCTCCACCATCAAATTTTATGGTCCCATCAACTCCAAATATTCTAGCACCAACATAATGTTCAGCAGAACCATAGCAACACAAACACCTTTCCTCCCTCCCAGCCATCCATCCATCTTTTCCAACCATTCCCCCACTCCCATGCTCTGACCACACACACTTCTACACCTTCTCCCCCCCCCCCCCCCCCCCCACACACACACACACATCCTTGCTGTGTCTTTGTCCGGTGAGCTTGCAGCTTGACATTCGATCACAGATGTTCTTCCTTCACATTGTTGCTGGCCTTTCAGTCCAGAATGTGGAGTGTGAAGAAGAGGCTCAGATTCCAGTCTGACATGTAACTACCATACCACCTCTCCCCCTGCCCCCCCCGCATTATTGTTATTATTTAGAGATACAGCGTGGAACAGGCTCTTCCAGACCAGTGAGCTGCCCCGGAGGCAACCTACCTACTTAACACGAGCTTCATCATGGGAGAATTTACGATGACCAATTGTAACCTACCATTCAGGCAACACACATAACAGTTGCTGGTGAACGCAGCAGGCCAGGCAGCATCTCAAGGAAGAGGTACAGTTGATGTTTAGGGCCGAGACCCTTCGTCAGAACCAACTGAAAGAAGAGCTAGTAAGAGATTTGAAAGTGGGAGGGGGAGGGGGAGATCTGAAATGATAGGAGAAGACAGGAGGGGGAGGGATGGAGCCAAGAGCTGGACATTTGTTTGGCAAAAGGGATACAAGGTTGGAGAAGGGAGAGGATCATGGGACGGGAGGCCTAGGAAGAAACAAAGTAGGAGGGGAGCACCAGAGGAAGATGGAGAGCAGGCAAGGAGTGATTGTGAGAGGGACAGAGAGAGAAAAGAGAGAGAGAGAGAGAGAGAGAGAGAGAGAGAGAGAGAGAGAGAGACAGAGAGAGAAATAAATAAATAAGGGATGGGGTATGAAGGGGAGGTAAAAATAGTAAGGATTTATCTTTAAAATGTGAATAACTACAATGAAGCAACTCTTGTCCCTCGATTTTGCTGCTCACTGGTAAGTCTCTTCGAGGTATACCTGCCTTGAAGAGATTTTCCTTCTCTTTTGAATAAGAATTCTGTGAGATGTTCCCTCATTTCTTCCCCTCTGACACCTCTGCTGCTCCCTTGCTCTTTGACTTTGTGCTCATCCAGACTTGCCTACAAGTGGACTCCCTACCCTACCTGTAGTTTATTTAATGTTCAGTAATGTTTGAGTAATATTGTAAATATATTGTTTGATTAAATACTCGAAGTTTACATACTGTAATTCATTATGGGTTATATGTAAGAAGTTCATGAATGGCATGCGTCATTACGGCCACCACATCGTGTGTGGGCGCCTCAGTAAAGAAAAGGAAGGCATGGTTAAGTAGCCCATTCTCAGCTCCCATGCTTTCCTTTTGATTGGTTTCTAGAGCTACAAGGCATAATGGTGGTGACGACTAAGTTTTAAAACTAACCTGAGAAGAACCTGATGAAGTTTCTTCGGAAGCAGGGAAGAGACTTCTGATTTAAAAAAAAGGCAAAAGACAGCCAAAACTTATAGGCTCATAAACAGTGAGTACTGGGTGATAATAATAATAAATAAACAAGCAGAAATGTCTGGCTGCATCGGAACAATAAATGCGTTCGATTGCACAACAGGAAAATGTGTAGTGAACACACTGAGGAGTATTTTGAAGAAAGTGAAATGGCCAATGAAAAGCGAGTACCAGTGTTATTGGGTGCAACTTGTGGAAAAGCATACAGTTTGCTCAGAAGTTTAACTACTCCAACCAAACTAGCCAAAATGAGTTTTGCTGATATCATGAAAGTAATGCAGGAACAATGAGAACTGAAACTATTTTTGATTGCAGACACTTTAGGTTTCATAAGTGGAATCAAATGGAAGGGGAGTCTATTTCAGCTTATGTGACTGATTTGAAGAAATTGTCCGAGCATTGCCATTTCAGTGGTGGGCTTAATGATGCAGTGAGAGATCTTTTAGCATTCAAAAATGGCTCCAAAGTGAAGCCAAACTCACATTAAGAAGAGCAATTGAAATCACTGTATCAATGGAAAGAGTAGCCAGAGATACAATTAATTTGTAGTCAAGAATTAAAGAGAGCATGAACAAAATTACAAAGCCCAAAGAAAAATCTGCCTTGGCCGAACAAATTGAGTTCCCATTGAGGCAGGCTTTCACAAGCACCAGATCAATGCAGGTTTAAAGGCAAAACTTGCAAAAAATGCAACATGTATAAGAGCATGTTGGGCAGACAAAAATAAATGGACTGTGCAGGGAAGAGAAAAAGATAAAAAAGTTAAGTTGCAGTTTCAAGAAGAGCACTAATCTGCATGCTGTTGATGAAAAATCTGATAGAGATGAGTGTGACAGAGAACTGAGTAGCCTTGAGATTTACAGTACGAAAACTGATGAGGGACAAGCAATATTACACCAGAAGTGAACGGCAAATTAATTAAAATGGAATTAGACACTGGGTTGGCTGTTTCAGTCATTCCACAAAATGAGTTGAATGGCATTTCAGAGGTACTGAACTGAAGCTTGCAGATATCCCACTGAGAACATATATTGGAGAAAAGATAACTTGTGGAAATGACATTTGTAACAGTGGTATATAATAACCAACAAACCACATTGCACATTGGGCTTGTAAGTGGTAAAAAGTGATGGTAAGAATTGGAGGAGATGGCAGTTGAATGCGTGGCTGAGGAGTTGGTGCAGGGAGCAGGGTTTTAGATTTTTAGATCATTGGATCTCTTCTGGGGAAGGTGGGACCTGTACAGATTGGATGGTTGCACCTGAACTCGAGGGCGAGAAATATCCTTGCAGGTAGGTTTGCTAGCATGGTTCGGGAGGGTTTAAACTAATTTGCGAGGGGGATGGAACCTGGAGCGATAGAACAGTGAAAGAAGTGCATGGAGTAAAGCCAGATCTAACATACAGAGAGGCTTTGAGGAAAGAGAAGCAGAATAAACGGTGTAAAGACAGTAAGGTAGAAGGGCTGAAATGTGTGTGTACCTCAATGCAAGAAGCATCAGGAACAAAGGTGATGAACTAAGAGCTTGGATACATACATGGAATTATGATGTAGTGGCTATTACAGAGACTTGACTGGCACTAGGGCAGGAATGGATTCTCAATATTCCTGGATTTCAGTGCTTTAAAAGGGATAGAGAGGGTGGAAAAAGGGGAGGAGAGGTGGCATTACTGGTCAGGGATACTATTACAGCTACAGAAAGGGTGGGTAATGTAGCAGGATCCTCTTTTGAGTCAATATGAGCGGAAGTCAGAAACAGGAAGGGAGCAGTTACTCTATTGGGGGTATTCTATAGGCCCCCTGGTAGCAGAAGAGATACTGAAGAGCAGATTGGGAGGCCGATTTTGGAAAGGTGCAAAAATAACAGGGTTGTTATCATGGGTGACTTTAACTTCCCTAATATTGATTGGCACCTGATTAGTTCCAAGGGTTTAGATGGGGCAGAGTTTGTTAAGTGTGTCCAGGACAGATTCCTGTCACAGTATGTGGACAGGCCGACCAGGGGGAATGCCATACTAGATCTAGTATTATCATGGAAAAGGATAGAATCAGAGAGGACAGGAAAATTTTTAATTGGGGAAAGGCAAATTATGAGGCTATAAAGCTAGAACTTGCGGGTGTGAATTGGGATGATGTTCTTGCAGGGAAATGTACTATGGACATGTGGTCGATGTTTAGAGATTTCCTGCCGGATGTTAGGGATAAATTTGTCTCGGTGAAGAAGATAAAGAATGGTGGGGTGAAGGAACCATGGGTGACAAGTGAGGTGGAAAATCTAGTCAGGTGGAAGAAGGCAGCATACATGAGGTTTAGGAAGCAAGGATCAGATGGGTCTATTGAGGAATATAGGGAAGCAAGAAAGGAACTTAAGAAGGGGCTGAGAAGAGCAAGAAGGGGGCATGAGAAGGCCTTGGTGAGTAGGGTAAAGGAAAACCCCAAGGCATTCTTCAATTATGTGAAGAAAAAACGGATAACAGGAGTGAAGGTAGGACCGATTAGAGATAAAGGTGGGAAGATGTGCCTGGAGGCTGTGGAAGTGAGCGAGGTCCTCAATGAATACTTCTCTTTGGTATTCACCAATGAGAGGGAACTTGATGATGCTGAGGACAATATGAGTCAGGTTGATGTTCTGGAGCATGTTGATATTAAGGGAGAGGAGGTGTTGGAGTTGTTAAAATACATTAGGGCAGATAAGTCCCCGGGGCCTGACAGAATATTCCCCAGGCTGCTCCACAAGGCGAGAGAAGAGATTGCTGAGCCTCTGGCTAGGATCTTTATGTCCTCGTTGTCCATGGGAATGGTAGCGGAGGACTAGAAGGAGGCGAATGCTGTCCCCTTGTTCAAAAAAGGCAATAGGGATAGTCCGGGTAATTATAGACCAGTGATCCTTATGTCTGTGGTGGGAAAGCTGTTGGAAAAGATTCTTAGAGATAGGATCTATAGGCATTTAGAGAATCATGGTCTGGTCAGGGACAGTCAGCATGGCTTTGCGAAGAGCAGATCATGTCTAACAAGCCTGATAGAGTTCTTTGAGAAGGTGACCAGGCATATAGATGAGGGTAGTGCAGTGGATGTGATCTATATGGATTTTAGTAAGGCATTTGACAAGGTTCTACACGGTAGGCTTATTCAGAAAGTTAGAAGGCATGGGATCCAGGGAAGTTTGGCCAGGTGGATTCAGAATTGGCTTGACTGCAGAAGGCAGAGGGTGGTGGTGGAGGGAGTACATTCAGATTGGAGGATTGTGACTAGTGGTGTCCCACAAGGATCTGTTCTGTGACCTCTACTTTTCGTGATTTTTATTAACGACCTGGATGTCGGGGTAGAAGGCTGGGTTGGCAAGTTTGCAGACGACACAAAGGTTGGTGGTGTTGTAGATAGTGTAGAGGATTGTCAAAGATTGCAGAGAGACATTGATAGGCTGCAGGAGTGGGCTGAGAAGTGGCAGATGGAGTTCAACCCGGAGAAGTGTGAGGTGGTACACTTTGGAAGGACAAATTCCAAGACAGAGTACAAAGTAAATGGCAGGATACTTGGTAGTGTGGAGGAGCAGAGGGACCTCGGGGTACATGTCCATAGATCCCTGAAAGTTGCCTCACAGGTAGATAAGGTAGTTAAGAATGCTTATGGGGTGTTAGTTTTCATAAGTCGAAGGATAGAGTTTAAGAGTTGCGATGTAATGATGCAGCTCTATAAAAATCTGGTTAGGCCACACTTAGAGTGCTGTGTCCAGTTCTGGTCACCTCACTATAGGAAGGATGTGGAAGCATTGAAAAGGGTACAGAGGAGATTTACCAGGATGCTGCCTGGTTTAGAAAGTATGCATTATGATCAGAGATTAAGGGAGCTAGGGCTTTACTCTTTGGAGAGAAGGAGGATGAGAGGAGACATGATAGAGGTGTACAAGATAATAAGAGTAATGGATAGAGTGGATAGCCAGTGCCTCTTCCCCAGGGCACCACTGCTCAATACAAGAAGACATGGCTTTAAGTTAAGGGGTGGGAAGTTCACGGGGGATATTAGAAGAAGGTTTTTTACTCAGAGAGTGGTTGGTGTGTGGAATGCACTGCCTGAGTCAGTGGTGGAGGCAGATACACTAGTGAAGTTTAAGAGACTACTAGACAGGTATATGGAGGAATTTAAGGTGGGGGCTTAAATGGGAGGCAGGGTTTGAGAGTCGGCACAATATTGTGGGCCGAAAGGCCTGTACTGTGCTGTACTATTCTATGTTCTATGTTCTAAAACAGGAGAGTCAGTATTGTGGGGACGCGAGTGGATGAGACAACTACATTTTGATTGGAGAGCCATCCATCGTTTGCATGCCACATCTGCTGCAATAGTCAATTGAAAGTGAGTTAAGAGAAGTATTGAATGATGCCACAGCAGTGTTCAAGGGTGGCATTGGAAAGCTCAAACATATCAAGGGCAAAATAGGGTTAAATGAAAATGCAACACTCAAGTTTTTGCCAAGCTCATCCAGTTCTTCATAATTAGGCAGAGCTAGATCATGTGGAGGTTGAAGGAATTCTTTCCAAAGTTGAGTGGAGCCCATGGGCCACAGCAGAAGGATGGGTCTGTCAGGATCTGTGGTAATTTTAAGGTCTCCATCAACCCAGTACTGAATGTAGATCAATGCCATCTATCCAGGATAGATGATATCTTTGCAAACCTTTCCGGAGGAAAACACTTCAGCAAAGTGAACTTAGCTGAGACTGACCTACAGATGGAGATGGAAGAAGAGTCCAAAGTGTTTCTCACCATAAACACTCACAGAGGGCTTTATCACTATAACGTTATTTTTGGAGTAGCATCTGCACCTGCAATCTGGCAGTAAACTGTAGACCAGGTGCTGCCAAGGCTGTTCAGGCACTCACTTGGATGATATCATTGTTACCAGTGAGGATGAGAAGGGACATCTCCAAAATCTCAAGACAGTGTTGATTAGAATATTATGGGCTCGGAGCACAACACGACAAGCGTGAATTCTTTAAACCAAGAACTAGTTTTGTGGTCACACCATCAACACACAAGTTTTATGCAGGTGTGCTGAGAAAATTCAAGCAGTGCTGGATGCTCCAAAGCCAAGGCATGTGTCATAGTTGCAGTCCTTTTTAGCATTTGTCAATTACTATAACAGGCTCCTGTCAAACCTGGCTACTGTGCTCCACCCCTTGAACTCATTACTACAGATCTGGAAGAAATGACAATGGACAAAGCAGTGTGAGGTGGCTTTCCAAAAGCCAGAAGAAATGGTGTTAGGCACTGTACTCACAATTATGACCTACATCATCCTGTAAAGCTTGCCTGTGACATCTCTCCTTATGGTGTAGGTGCAGTTATTTCACTTGTTATGAGTGATGGAAGTGAATGCCCTGTAGATTTTGCATCACTTTCCCTTAACACTGCAGAGAAAAATTACGCACTGATTGACAGAGAGGCCTTCAGTCTGGTTTGGGGTGTAAAATGCTTCATCGAGTATTTGTATGGGGGAGAGTTTACTCTCATTACTGACTCTCAATCACTGGCATCCATTTTCAATCTACAGAAATCTGTTCTGCTAACAGTAGCTGCAAGAACGTACAGATTGGTTCTGTTCCTTGGAGGGCACAATTGCAAAATTGAACTCAAGACGACAAGTATTCATGGAAATACTGATGGATTCTAAGGGTGGAAAGACCCTGATGGGAGTTATCTACAGGCTCCCAAACAGTAGTCTGGACGTAGGGTGTAAGTTGAATCAAGGGTTAAATATGGCATGTCAGAAAAGGTAATGCTACAGTTGTTATGGGGGACTTCAACATGCAGGTAGACTGGAGGAATCAGGTTGGTACTGGACCCCAAGGAAGGGATTTTGTGGAGTCCCTCCGAGATGGATTCTTAGAACAGCTTGTACTGGAGCGAACCAGAGAGAACGCAATTCTAGATTTACTGTTGTGTAATGAACCGGATTTGATCAGGGACCTCGAGGTAAAGGAGCTATTAGGAGGTAGTGACCATAATATGATAAGTTTTAATCTACAATTTGAGAGGGAGAAGGGAAACTCGGAAATGTCAGTATTACAGTTGAACAAAGGGAACTATGGTGCTATGAGGGAGGAGCTGGCCAAAGTTCAATGGAACAATACCCTAGCAGGGATGACAGTGGAACAGCAATGGCAAGTGTTTCTGGGAATAATGCGGAAGGTGCAGGATCAGTTTGTTCCAAAGAGGAAGGAAGATAATAAGGGGAGTAAGGGGAGGCCATGGCTGACAAGGGAAGTAATGGACAGTATAAAAATAAAAGAGAAGTATAACATAGCAAGGATGAGTGGAAAGCAAGAGGACTTTTATAGAGCAACAGAAAGTAACTAAAAAAGCAATACGCAGAGAAAAAATGAGGTACGAAGGTAAACTAGCCAAGAACATAAAGGAGGATAGTAAAAGCTTTTTTAGGTATGTGAAAAGGAAAAAAATAGTTAAGACCAAAATTGGGCCCTTGAAGACAGAAGCGGGTGAATTTATTATGGGGAACAAGGAAATGGCAGACGAGTTGAACAGGTACTTTGGATCCGTCTTCACTAGGGAAGACACAAACAATCTCCCAGATATAATAGCGGCCAAAGGACCTAGGGTAATAGATGAACTGAAGGAAATTTATATTAGGCAGGAAATGGTGTTGGATAGACTGTTGGGTCTGAAAGCTGATAAGTCCCCGGGACCTGATGGTCTGCATCCCAGGGTACTTAAGGAGGTGGCTTTAGAAATCATGGATGCATTGGTAATCATTTTCCAATGTTCTATAGATTCAGGATCAGTTCCTGTGGATTGGAGGGTAGCTAATGTTATCCCTCTCTTCAAGAAGGGAGGAAGAGAGAAAAAAGGGAATTATAGAGCGGTTAGCCTGATGTCGGTGGTGGGAAAGATGCTGGAGTCAATTATAAAAGATGAAACTATGACACATCTGGATAGCAGTAACAGGATCAGTCTGAGGAAGGGGAAATCGTGCTTGACTAATCTTCCGGAATTTTTTGAGGATGTAACTATGAAAGTGGACAAGGGAGAGCCAGTGGATGCAGTGTACCTGGACTTTCAGAAAGCCTTTGATAAAGTCCCACATAAGAGATTAGTGGGCAAAATTAGGGCCCATGGTATTAGGGGCAGAGTACTGACATGCTTTGAAAATTGGCTGGCTGACAGAAAACAAAGAGTAGAGATCGCTCCCTACACAACTCCCTTGTCCATTCGTCCCCCCCATCTCTCCCCACTGATCTCCCTTCTGGCACTTATCCATGTAAGCGGAACAAGTGCTACACATGCCCTTACACTTCCTCCCTTACCACCATTCAGGGCCCCAAACAGTCCTTCCAGATGAGGCAACACTTTACCTGTGAGTCGACTGGGGTGATATACTGCGTCCGGTTCTCCCGATGTGGCCTTTTATATATTGGCGAGACCCGACTCAGACTGGGAGACCGCTTTGCTGAACATCTACACTCTGTCCGCCAGAGAAAGCAGGATCTCCCAGTGGCCACACATTTTAATTCCACATCCCATTCCCATTCTGACATGTCTATCCACGGCCTCCTCTACTGTAAAGATGAAGCCACACTCAGGTTGGAGGAACAACACCTTATATTCCGTCTGGGTAGCCTCCAACCTGATGGCATGAACATCGACTTCTCTAACTTCAGCTAGGCCCCACCTCCCCCTCGTACCCCATCTGTTACTTATTTTTATGCACACATTCTTTCTCTCACTCTCCTTTTTCTCCCTCTGTCCCTCTGAATATACCTCTTGCCCATCCTCTGGGTCCCCCCGCCCACTTGTCTTTCTTCCCGGACCTCCTGTCCCATGATCCTCTCGTATCCCCTTTTGCCAATCACCTGCCCAACTCTTGGCTCCATCCCTTCCCTTCCTGTCTTCTCCTATCATTTTGGATCTCCCCCTCCCCCTCCAACTTTCAAATCCCTTACTCACTCTTCCTTCAGTTAGTCCTGACGAAGGGTTTCGGGCTGAAATGTCGACTGCACCTCTTCCTACAGATGCTGCCTGGCCTGCTGCGTTCACCAGCAACTTTGATGTGTGTTGCTTGAATTTCCAGCATCTGCAGAATTCCTGTTGTTAGTAGAGATTCATGGGTCCCTTTCGGAATGGCAGGCGGTGACCAGTGGGGTACCGCAGGGTTCAGTTCTGGGACCGCAGCTGCTTACAATATATTAATGATTTAGATGAGGGAATTGAAAGTAACATTAGCAAATTTGCCGATGACGCAAAGCTGGGTGGCAGTGTGAAATGTGAGGAGGATGCTATGAGAATGCAGGGTGACTTGGACAGGCTGGATGAGTGGGCAGATGCATGGCAGATGCAGTTTAATGTGGATAAATGTGAGGTTAACCACTTTGGTAGTAAGAACAGGAAGGCAGATTATTATCTAAATGGAGTCAAGTTAGGAAAAGGGGAAGTACAACGAGATCTAGGTGTTCTTGTACATCAGTCACTGAAAGCAAGCATGCAAGGACAGCAGGCTGTGAAGAAAGCTAATGGTATGCTGGCCTTCATAACAAGGGGAATTGAGTATAAGCGCAAAGAGGTCCTCTGCAGCTGTACAGGGCTCTGGTGAGACCACACCTGGAGTACTGTGTGCAGTTTTAGTCTCCAAATTTGAGGAAGGACTTTCTTGCTATTGAGGAAGTGCAGCATAGGTTCACAAGGTTAATTCCCAGGATGGCGGGACTGTCATATGTCGAAAGGTTGGAGTGACTGGGCTTGTATGCTCTGGAATTTAGAGGGGATCTTATTGAAACGTATAAGATTATTAAGGGATTGGACACACTGGAGGCAGGAAGCATGTTATGGCTGATGGGTGAGTCCAGAACCAGAGGCCACAGTTTAAGAATAAGGAGTTGGCCACTTAGAACGGAGTTGAGGAAAAACCTTTTCACCCAGAGAGTGGTGGATATATGGAATGCTCTGCCCAGAAGGCTGTGGAGGCCAAGTCTCTGGATGCTTTCAAGAAAGAGATGGATAGAGCTCTTAAAGATAGCGGAATCAAAGGTAATGGGAAAAAGGCAGGATCTGGATACTGATTGTGGATGATCAGCCATGATCAGAGTGAATGGCCGTGCTGGCTTGAAGGACTGAATGGCCTACTCCTGCACCTATTGTCTATTGATTGTCCCATAAACTCTTGGAAAAGGAAGTACCTGAAAATTTACAAAAGAGGACACTCTCCTTGACATGATCTCCCTCATGCAAATTGAAAGGGTGGGTTAGTAAGTTTACTAATGACACAAAAGTTTGGGGTGCTGTGGATAGTATGGAGGGTTGTCAGAGGTTATAGCGCGGCTTATCGATAGGATGCAGAACTGGGCTGAGAAGTGGCAAATGGGATTCAATCCAGAGAAGTGTAAAATGGTTCATTTTGGTAGGTCAAATTTGAAAACAGAATATAATATTAATGGTAAGATTCTTGGCAGTGTGGAGGATCAGCGATATCTTGGGGGTTCATGTCCGTAGGACATTCAAATCTGCTGTGCAGGCTGACAGTGTTGTTAAAAAGGCATATGGTATAATGGCCTTCATCAACCGTGGGATTGAGTTCAAGAACCTTGAGGTAATATTAAAGCTATATAAGACCTTCGTTAGACCCCACTGGGAGTACTTTGTTCGGTTCTGGTCATCTTACTACAGGAAGGATGTGGATACTATAGAGAGAGTGCAGAGGAGATTCATAAGGAAGTTGTCTGGATTGGAGAGCGTACCTTATGAGAATAGGTTGAGTGAACTTGGCTTTTTCTCCTTGGAGTGACGGAGGATGAGAGGTGACCTGATAGAGGCATGTAAGATGTTGAGAGGCATTGATCGTATGGATAGCCAGAGGCTTTTTCCCAGGGCTGAAATGGCTAACGTGAGGGGGCTTGCAAGTAGGTACAAGGAGTATGTTGGAGGTAATTTTTTTTAACACAGAGAGTGGTGGGTCTGTGGAATGCACTGCCAGCGAAGGTGGTAGAGGCAGATACAATAGGGTCTCTTAAGAGACTCTTGGATAGGTACATGGAGTTTAGAAAAATAGAGGGCTATGTGGTAGGGAAATTCTAGGAGGTTCTAGAGTAGGTTACATGGTCGGCACAACATTGTGGGCCGAAAGGTCTGTAATATACTGTAGATTTCTATGTTTCTAAGGAAGTCTCCCTATTATGACAGAGATGGTTCAAAAGGAAACCATAAAAGACACATTTTCTCAGGTCTACATGGCAACCCAAAATGGCTGGAATGTGCAAATGAAATTCAATTTCCCCCTTTTTTACCAGCACCATGATGAACTTGCCCTTGATGGGCGTTGCCTCATATGGAGATTGAGAGCTGTTGTACCGTCAATGCTGAGATCTAAAGTGTTGGAGGAGCTATGCGCTGATCATCTAGATATGATAACATTGAAAGTGTTAGTTCAAAGCTTTGTCTGGTGGCCTGGGATAGTTCAGCAGATCAAACTGCTTACCATGCAATGTTTAGGATCTAGAAGATGCCAAGAGAAGCACCTCTCCATCCTTGGGAATGGCCTGCATTGCCCCAGCATATGGATTTTGCCAGACCACTCATGGGCACAAATTTCTTGATAGTAGTGGATACAGCTACAAAGTGGTCAGAAGCGTTCCCAATAGTCTTCACTATAGCCTCACGCTATTGATGCGTTGAGAAGCATTTTCTCAAGGTCTTGTGTTCCAGAAAACTTAATCAGAGACAATGGACCATAGTTTGTAGGGGAACAGTTTCAGTCATTCCTGTAAATGAATGAAATAAGACATATTACATCTGCACTGCACCACCCAGCTACAAATGGAGTAGTGGAAAGGTCCAGAATCTAAAGAACACACTGTGAGCAATGTCAGCAGACCACACTACACTAACACTGAATCAGAATCTCACCAATTTCCTCCTTGTATATCGCAGTGAAACACACTCCACAACCAATACCACACTAACACTGAATCAGAATCTCATCAGTTTCCTCACTGCATATCCCAATGCAACACACTCCACACTCCATAACCAACAACTCACTAGCTATGCTGTCCCTGAGTCATCCCTTGTGTTCATGCTTGGATCTCTTCAAACCCAATCTCAGGAGTAGTGTGTAAGACAAATAACTGAGACAAATTGAGGACTCCTCAAACAAGGAGTTTTGAAGCTTCACTCCTGGGCAAGCAGTCCTAGTGAGGAAGTACAGAGATAATTAAAAGTGGTGTCTTGGAAAGATTAAGGATAGAACTGGACCACTCTCTTACACAGTGGAGATTGCACCTCGTGTCATCTGGAGATGACGCATCGATTAGTTGAGGACAGCAGTCAATTGTTAGAGAAGAAAGGTACGCAGAGCTGTCAGAATTACTTTCTGCAGTCCCAGAGTTAACTCCTACAAGCACTGCAGAGGAGGCTCCAGAACCTGAGATTGTTTCACAGGCACAAACCTCATCTGCCAAGCAAAGTGGCACCACACCCCTGTCAGGAAACATGTTACCCCACAAGAGTAAGAAATTTTCCACATTGATTAAATCTTTAGGCTTGAGTGTGACAACTTAATTTTACTATATATAGATAGATACATATAGCTAGATAGATATAATAAGGTATGTTACACCTCATGAAAAAGGAAAATAAAAAAAATAGACCCATTTTCCCAGCTCATGTGTTTTTCTTTTGATTAGTTTCTGGAGTTACAAGGCATAACCCCCCTCTCTGTCTTCTGCAGAGATCACTCTAGCACCACCCTTTCCCTCCTCCTTTTTATACTGGTTATCTCCTTCTTCCTTTTCAATCCTGATGAAGGGTCTCAACCTGAACATGGATTGTCTATTTCCCTCCATAGATGCTCCTGATCTGCTGAGACCCTCCAACCATTTTTGTGTTGCTGCAAATAATTAAAAACAAACTTAAACACAATAACCGGAAGTATATTCCCTATTTGCCAGCTGATCTACAATCCCCAGTGCAATCAAGTGTCAATATGGCCTGCCACAGTACCTAAGAAAAAAGGGAGTTCTACCATGCCAAATATATTAAATGGGATACTAGAAGTTTCTTCAGGTACATAAAATGTGTAAGAGTGGTGACAGTGGATATCGGGCCACTAGAAAATGATGCTGGAGAGATAGTAATGGGGGACAAGGAAATGGCAGACAAACTGAATTTTGCATCAGTACTCACTGTTGAAGACACTAGCAGTATGGTGGAATTTGCAGAGTGAAGGGAACAGATGTGTGTGAAGTTGCCAAAGATAGAAAGACGATTATTGAGAAACTGAAAGTTCTGAAGGTAGACATGGTGGCTGAAGAGATTGTGCAGGCATTAATAACGATCTTTCAAGAATCACAAATTCTGGAAGAGTTCCAGAGGATGGGAAAACTGCAAATGTCACTCCACTCTTCAAGAAGAGAGAGAAGTAGAAGAAAGAAAATTATAGGCTAGTTAGTCTGACCTCAGTAGTTGGAAAGTGTTGGAGTCAATTGTTAAAGATGTGGTTTTGGGGTACTTGGAGGCAGACAATAAAATAGACCAAGGGAAATTCTTGTCCGACAAACCTGTTGGAATTTTTTGAAGAAATAACAAGCAGGATAGACAAAGTAAATTTGGTGGATGTTGTCTATTTGGATTTTCAGAATGCCTTTGAAAAGGTGCCACACATGAGGCTGCTTAACAGGTTAAGAGCCCATGGTATTAAAAGAAAGATACCCGCATTGATAAAGCAGTGGCTGATTGACAGATGCAGAGAGTGGATATAAACTGAGTCTTTTCTGGTTGGCTGTCAGGGACTAGATGGCCCTTCCTGCCCAATGAACCTATGCCACCCGATACACCCATGTGACCCATTAATCTGCTAAGTTAAGCTTTCCCGGAGGAAACCCACACTGTCACTGGGAGAGCGTATAATCTCTTTACAGACAGCAGCAGAATTGAACCTGGGTCGCTGGTGCTGTAATAACATTACACAAAGGATTTCAGTGGCAGTTCAGGTCTCCTAAATCAGCATGAAGAGTACAATGGCCACATTGTTCAGGACTGCCCAATAACTTATGGTGACGTGATCCCAAACCATGAGGAATGATGTCATCACATCCATCCCTAACATGGGAGATATTTTGGAGTGCAAGTGGTAATTCTCAACAGGAAGTACTTGGTCAATTTTTCAGAGTACTTTGGAAGGACCTGGTCAAGGTCATGCTTTAGTGATGGAAGATTGATTTCCAATTGCACTGTGATAAAAAATGCAAATGAAATTCCAGGCACAGGTCTTTTTTTGTATTTCATCATAACAGGCATCATCCTTGTGAACATCATAAAGGCCTTAACCTCCTACTTACATTGTGAAATAATGTAACCAAGGTTTAGGATTAGAATTAGGCCATTCAGCCCATTGAGTCTACTCCACCATTTCATCATTGCTGGTCCATTTCCCTCTCAACCTCTTTCTATTGCCTTCTCCCCATAACCTTTCAAGCCCTGTCTAATCAAGAATCTATCAACCTCTGCTTTAAATATACCCAATAACCTGGTTTCCAGAGCTGACCATGGAAACAAATTCCACAGATTCACCATGCTCTGACTAAAGAAATTCCTCCTCATCTCTTTCTAAATGGACGTCCCTCTATTCTGAGGCTGTGCCCTCAAGTACTGGACTCCCCCACCATAGGAAACATCCTCTCCACATTCATTCCATCTATGCCTTTCAACATTCTATAAGTTTCAATGAGATCTTCCCTCATTCTTCTAAACTCCAGTGAGTACAGGCCTAGAGCCATCAAATGCTCCTTATATGGTATGCCTTGCATTCCCAGAATCATACTCAAAACTTCTCCCAATACTCCAAGTGAGGCCTCACAATTATATCCTTTCTTTTATATACTACTCTTGAAATAGACGCTAACATGGTATTTGCCTTCCTCACCACCAACTCAACCTGCAAATTAACTGTAAGGAATCCTGCATGAGGATTTCCAAGTCCATTTGCACTTGAAGTTTTGAATTCTCTCCCTTTTTAGAAAATACTCTAATGCTTTTATTCATTCTACCGAAGTGCCTGACCATCCACTTCCCAACACTGTATTCCATCTACAACCTCTTTGCCCATTTTCGTAATCTAAGTCTTTCTGCAGCCTCCCTCCTTCCTCAATACTACCTGTCCCCCACCCGTATTGTACAGAATCTTGGACAGAAAGCCATCAGTTTCATCATCCAAATTATTGACGTACTGTAGAATGTAAAAAGAAGTTTTCCCAACATCAACCTCTGTGGAACTCCACTAGTCACCGGCAGCCAGTCAGAAAAGGCTCTCTTTATCTCCACTCTTTGTCTCCTGCCTATCAGCAATACTCTATTCATGCCAGTGTCTTTCCTGTAATACCAAGGACTCTTAACTTGTTAAGAGGCACCTTGTCCAAGCCCTTCTGAAAATCCAAGTACACGACATCCATTGATTCTCTATGGAGGGTTCTTCCAGTCCATGTGGAAAAAGGGACAGGTCCCGCAACAGCTGAAAGATGCCAGCATAGTCCACATCTACAAGAGGAAAGGCAACCGCCAGTCTTGCGACAACCACCGAGGCATCTCCCTCTTGTCCATTGCGGGGAAGATTCTGGCCCGCGTCCTGCTCAACCGCCTTCTCCAACATCTTGAGCAGGGTCTGCTCCCAGAAAGCCAGTGCGGCTTCCGTGCTGAACGTGAGACCGCGGACATGATTTTTGCTGCGCGCCAACTCCAGGAAAAATGCCAGGAGCAACACAGCGACCTCTTCGTGACCTTTGTCGATCTAACCACGGCTTTCGATACGGTCAGCGGAGAAGGCTTGTGGAAGATCATGGAGAAGTTTGGCTGCCCCAGCAAGTTCATCACAATCATCCGGCAGTTCCACGACGGTATGATGGTGAAAGTTCTGGATGACAGCGACGAGTCGGAGGCCTTCCCAGTGACAAATGGCGTCAAACAAGACTGCGTTCTTGCCTCAACTCTGTTCAGTATGGCATTCTCTGCTATGCTGACAGATGCCTTCTGTAACTACGAAGAAGGAATCCACGTCAGGTACAGGACTGTCGGCAGGTTGTTCAACCTTAGGCGCCTGCAGGCAGTTACAAAGGTGCAAGAGGCTGTCATCAGAGACTTGTTGTTTGCTGATGACTGCGCACTCAACGCCAGCACAGAGCAGGAGATGCAGCGTGAAATGGACTGCTTCTCACAAGCCTGCAACAACTTCGGTCTCACTATCAGCACCAAGAAGACCGAAGTTATGTACCAGCCTGCCACAGGAAAGCCATACCGGGGAGCCGCGCATCACGGTGAAGGGCCAGAACCTCCAGGCAGTCGACAACTTCACCTACCTGGGCAGCATACAGTCTCGCGCAGTGAACATAGACGCTGAGGTCAACAACAGGATTGCCAAAGCCAGCGCTGCCTTTGGGAGACTCCGTGAGAACGTCTGGGAGCGGAGAGGACTCAGCCTTACCACCAAGCTGAAGGTCTACTGTGCAGTGGTCCTTTACGCCAGCGAGACCTGGACTATTTAAAGCAGACCCGCCAAACAGCTCAACCACTTTCACCTGAGCTGTCTCCGCAGACTCCTCCACATCAGGTAGCAGGACAAAGTCCCCGACAGGGAAATCCTGGAACGAGCTGGGCTCTGCAGCGTCTACACCCTCCTGCTGAGAGCCCAAGCCAGGTGAGCTGGACATGTGGTCAGAATGCCAGACAGCCGATTGCATAAGCAGCTGCTGTACGGAGAACTGTGTCAGGGCAAGCGCTCAGTCGGGGGGCAGAAGAAACGTTATAAAGACTGCCTCAAAGCGTCCCTCAAAGGCATGGGTGTCAACATCAACACGTGGGAGACGCTTGCCCTCAACCGTCCAGCTTGGCGCAGCAAGATCACCACAGGAGCCCGTGCAGCTGAAGTCAGGGCATCATCGAGGCGCAACGAAAGTGTGCTGTGCACAAGGCCCGAGCAGCATCCACTGCCACGACAGCCCCCACCCACTTGTGTCCGACATGTGGACGAGCCTTCAGGGCCCGGATTGGCCTCATCAGTCACTTCCAGACCCACAGCCACCAACCTCCCATTTGACTTTGAAGCCATGGTCATCTTCGACTACGAAGGACGAACAACAACAACAACAACATAGTCTAGCATGCTTGTTATTTCTTCAAGGAATTCCAACAAATCTGTCAGGCAAGATTTTTTTGTGTCTCCAGGTATTTCAAAACCACATCCTTAATTGACTTCAACATCTTCACAACCACTGAGGTCAGACTAACTACTTATAATTTCTTTTTGTTTGCCCCCTCTCTTATTAAAGCATTTGCAATTTTCTAATACTCCAGAACCCTTTCAGAATCTATTGATTATTGAAAGATCATTCCTAATCTCTTTAGCTACCTCTTTCAGAAACCTGGGGTGTATTCCATCTGGTCCAGGTTGACTTATCTACTCTCAGACTTTTCAGTTTCCCAAGCACCTTATAATAGTAACTACACTCACTTCTGTTCCCTGGCTCTGTCGAACATCCAGCATACTACTAGTGTCTTCCACAGTGAAGACTGATACAAAATACATATTTATGTAACCCTCACGCTTGGCTGGCACGTGTTCATCTAGGGGAAGACAACTTCTGGCCCCGCCAAACTGAGAAATCTTGTTTGTGTGGATGCTGCATGATGTGTTGCCCGGTTACAAATCCGCACCGCAAAATATCAGACAGTACACCATATGCAATTAAATGATTGAACTTTATAAATCTTAATCTGAATATTGGGTTAGTAAAGAAAATAAAAAGAAAAAGGGTCCATTTTAAGGAAAAAGTCAGAAGTGCACACTGGAGCTCACTAATACATCAACCATCGACCTCCTCCGAGTGTCGCCGACCTTCGGACCCTCGCTCCCAGTCCAGTCTGTTCAGTGGTCTACCTGCTCTCTCCACACGTGGCTTTCTTTTTCTTCTCTCGCCAAAAAAAGACCCGTGAAAATCTCTCTTCTAGACTCACAAGAAAGAACATTTCTCCCATTGGATAGTCCCATATTCTAAAGTCTCATTATCTCCAGTCATAACCCAAACATTGCTGCTACGGAGAAACCATTAGCTTAGCAGTGAAACAGTACTGAGAGATGATTACATTAGCAGTGAAACCTTACAGCATTTTACATTTAGTTTGTCCGAATTTCCTTGTCCACCATCACTACTCCTCCCAGTGTCATTTTCCAGTGATCCAATATCTAACTCGCCCCTCCTTTACTCTTTATATATCTGAAAAATCTTTGGTATCCTCTTTGATATCATTGGCTAGCTTACCTTCATAATTTTTCTTTTCCTTCATTTTTAGTTAACTTCTGTTGGTTTTTAAATGTTTCCCCATCCTCTAACTTCCCACTGATGTTTGCTCTATTATATGCTCTTGCATTTACTTTTATGCTGGCATTGACTTTCCTTGTCAGGCATGGTGGGGTCATCTGCCCTTTGGAACACATCTTCTTTGGGATGTCTCTATGCTAGTGTACCTTTCCAATCAATTTCGGCCAGTTCTCATGCCTCAGTAATTTCCTGTACTCCACTATAATGCTGATATATATGACTTTAACTTCTCCCTCTCAAATTGCAGGGTGAATTATATCATATTATGATTACAACCTCCTATTAGGAAGCATCGTTACCTTAAGCTCCTTAATCAAATCTGGTTCAGTACACAACACTTGATGCAGAATTGTTGATCACCCAGTGGGCTCAATCACAAGCTGCTCTAAAAAGCTATCTCATAGGGATTCTACATATTCTCTCTCTTGGGATCCAGCATCAACCTGATTTTCCCAATCTATCTGTGTAATGAATTCCCTTATGACCATCATAGCATTGCACTTTTGACATGCCTTTTCTATCTCCCATTGTAATTAGCAGCCCACATCCTGGTTCAGAGGGCTGTACAGAACTCCCTAGCAGTTTCTTTACCTACAAGGATTCTATATCTTCTGATCCGATGTCACCTCTTTCTAAGGATTTGATATAATTTCTTACCAACAGAGCCATCTCAAGCCCTCTGCCTACCTATCTGTCCTTGCGATACAATGTGTATCCTTGGATGTTAAGCTCCCAACTATAATCTTCTTTCAGCCACAACTAGCTGGTGCCCACAATGAAATATCTGCCAATATCTCACTGTGCTGCAAGACCATTTACCTTATTTGGTATATGGCACGCATTCAAATATAACACCTTCTGTGCCATATCCATCACCCTTTTTGATTTTGTCCTGCTTTTACACTGCGTGTCATCACACTGATTGCAATTTTGTCCTGTCATCTGCCTGTCCTTCCTGACAGTCTCACTGCACACTGGCTGTGCTTGCAAACCAGCAGGTTTATCCTATGTCCTATTACTCTGTTTCCCATCCCCAGGCTAAACTAGTTTAATTTGGCTCCAACAGCCCTAGAAAACCTGGCTGCAAGGATATTGGTCTTTTTCAGGTTCAAGTGTAACTCATGCCTTTTGTAGAGGTCATACCTGCCCCAGAAGAGATCCCAATGATTAATCACTTCAATCTGTTTTGCTAAAGAGATCAATCCATTGGAAATTGGCAAGATTATTTTTAACCTTTTTTTATGGAGAACACCTTCCAGGTAAATCTTTATCATTGATGCCAATCCCCTATCTGTGTGGGAGCTAGTTAGCTTGAGGGATGGCTCCTTCTGTGGAGATCTTCTGTCTGCAATTAACACGCAACCATACTAGAGAGTATGAAGACCAGACTGGAGAGCTTGTCTACCGACACTATATGGGTGGAACTGAGGAAAGTGAAAGGATGGTCAGGTTAATGAAGTTATATTATAGACCACCCAAAAGTCCACAGCATTTAGAGGAGCAAATTTGTAGAGAAATTGCAGACGGTTGCAAGAAACATAAAATTGTGTTAGTAGGTGATTTTAACTTTGCACATACTGTAAAAGGCCTGGATGAGATAGAGCTTGCCAAAAGTGTTCAGGAAATTTTCTTAATCAATACATATATGCCCCTATTAGACAAAGAGAGAGAGAGAGAGTGTGTAGTTCTTGATCTCTTGTTAGGAAATGTAACAAGGCTGATGGCAAAATTTTGTAGGGGAACATTTTGCATCTAGTGATCATATTGCCATTAGTTTCAAGATAATTATGGAGAAGGGTAAGTCTGGTTCTTGGATTAAGGTTCTAAATTGCAGAAAGGCCAATTTTGATGGCCTTAGAATGGATCTGGCAAGTGTGGGTTGGGACAGGTTGTTTTCTGGCATAGGTGAACCTGGTAAGTGGGAGGCCCTCAAGAGAGAAATTTTGAGAGTACGTTGTTTCTACGTTCCTGTCAGAACAAAAGGTAAGAACAGCAGGTACAGGGAATCATGTGTTTTAAGAGCTATTGAGGTCCTGGCTGAGAAGAAGAAGAAAGTGCATAAAAGGTATAGGCAGGAAGGAGTAAATGAGGTATCTGAATGTAAGAAATGCAAGAGAACAATCAAGATGGAAATCAGGAATGCTAAAAGAAGACAAGAGGTTGCTCTAACAAACAAGGTAAAGGAGAATCCTAAGGGAATCTACTGATATGTTAAGAGTAAAAGGATTGCAAGAGATAAAATTGGTCCTCTGGAGAATCAGAATGGTAATCTATGCATGGAGCCAAAAAACTTGAGAGATCTTAAATTAATTTGTTGTATCTGTATTTATTCAGGAGATGGACACAGAGTCCGTAAAAGTGAGGCAAAGCAGCAATGAGTTCATGGTCCAGATACAGATGGCAGGGGAGGAGGTGTTTGCTATCCTGAGGCAAATCATGGTGGATAAATCCCCAGTACCTAACAATGTCTACGTTTGAACCTTGTGGGAGGCAAGTGCAGAAATTGCAGGGGCCCCTAGCAAAGATATTTAAAGCATTGTTAGCCACAGGTGAGGTGCCAGAGGACTGGAGGATAGCTAATGTTGTTCTACTATTCGAGAAAGGCCTGACATCAGTAGTGAGTTAGTTATTGGAAGGTATATTAAGGGACCAGATATATGAGTATTTGGATAGACAGGGACTGATTATAGATAGTCATCATGCTCTGTGCATGGTAGGTCATGTCTAACCAATCTTATAGAGTTTTCAAGCAAGTTCCTAGGAAGCTCGATGAAGGCAAGGCAATGGATATTGCCTACAAGGACATTAGCAAAGCCTTTTTCAAGGTCCCTCATGGGAGGTTGGTCAAGAAGATTCAGTTGCTTGGTATTCAAGATAAGCATTAAACTGGATTAGACATTGGCTTGCTGGGAGAAGTCAGAGAGTGGAAGAAGATGGTTGCCTCTCTGACTGGAAACCTGTGACTACTCGTATGCCACAGGGATCGGTGCTGGGTCCTTTGTTTGTCACCTATATCAATGATCTGATGATAATGTTATAAACTGGATCAATATATTTGCAGATGACACCAAAACTGGGGCTTAGTGGGCAGTGAGGAAGACTACCTACCCTTGCAAATAATAACTTTAACTTTCATGAAATGATCATCAAAGAAAATTTATTACCAAAGTATGTATATGTTGCCACATACTACCCTGAGATTCATTTTCTTGCAGGTATTCACAGTGGAACAAATACTATAATCACAATAGAATGAATGAAAAACCACACATAAAGACTGACAAACAACCAATGTTCAAAAGACAAGCTGTGAATACACACAAAAAATACTGAGAACATGAGCTGCAGAATCCTTAAAAGTGAGTTCATAGGTTGTTGAATCCGTTCAGTGTTGAGGTGAGTGAAGTTACCCATGCTGGTTCAGGAGCCTGATGGTTAAAGGGTAATAACTGCTCCTGAACCTGCTGCTGTAGGACTTAAGGATTCTATATGTCCTTCCTGATGGCAGCAGTGAGAAGAAAGAATGGCCTTGATATTGGAGGTTCGTAGTTATGGATGCTGCTTTCTTATAGCAATGCCCTTTGTAGA
Source organism: Mobula birostris (assembly GCF_030028105.1). Taxonomy (NCBI): domain Eukaryota; kingdom Metazoa; phylum Chordata; class Chondrichthyes; order Myliobatiformes; family Myliobatidae; genus Mobula; species Mobula birostris. Next base: position 99,978,938 of record NC_092373.1, read on the forward strand.
AGTATTCAGTGGTGGAGAGGGCTTTTCCTATGATGGACTGGACTGTATCTATCCACCACTTTTGAAGGCTTTTCCATTCTTGGACGTTGGTGTTTCCATACCAGGCTGTGATATCTCCAGTCAGGATACTCTCCACTCTGTATCCATAGAAGTCTGTCAAAGTTTCAGGTGATATGCCCAATCTGTGCAAACTTCTAAATAGAGGCAGTACCGTGCCTTTTTTGAAATAGTATTTACCTGCTGGTCCCAGGACAGATACTCTCAAATGATAATGCCGAGGAATTTAAAGTTACTGACCTGCTCCACCTCAGATCCCTTGATGAGAACTGGCCCATGGAGCTCCAGCTACTTAATTTAATCATTATCTCTTTGATTTTGCTAATGCTACATGGAAGGTTGTTGTTGTGGCACCATTTAACCAGATATTACTTCTTCCTCCTATATACTGATTCATCACCACCTTTGATTTGGCCAACAACAGTGGTGTCATCACCAAATTTAAATATGGTGTTAAATTTGTTCTTGACCTCACAGTCAGAAATATAAAGAGAGTAGTGCAAGAGGGCTAATCATGCAGCCTTGTGGATACCAGTGTTCGTGGAGGAGATGTTGTGGCATATCTAAACTGATTAGGGTCTGCATGTGAGGGAATCAAGGATCTAGTTGCACAGGAAGGTATTGTGGGCTAGGGACTGGGGATTATTGATTCATTTCAAGGGGACGATAGTGTTGAATACTGAGCTGCAGTCAATGAAGGGAATCCTGATGTATGCATCGTCACTGTCCAGATGTTTCAGAGCTGAGTGAAGAGACAATGAAATGATATCTGCTCTTGGTTTGTTACGATAGTAGGCAAATTGGAGTGGATCAAAATCATTTCTCATGAAGGCGTCGATATGTTTCATGACCAGCCTCTCAATGCACTTCAGCAAAGTGGATGTAAGTGCTACAGGTCAATAATCATTGAGGTAGATTATCATGTTCTTGGACACCTTCATGATTGAAGCCTGCTTGAAACAGCTGGGTGCTTCAAATTGTTGAAAACAGAAGTTAAAGATGTCAGTAAACACTCCAACCAGTTGATTAGCACAGTTCTCCCGTACTTGATCAGGTACGTTCTCTAGCCAGAGGCTTTTCATGGGCTCATCCTCCTGAAGGAAGCTTTCACATCAGCCTCAGGGACTGAAATCATATGGTCTTTGGGTGCTGTGAAGTTCGTGAAGGTGTCTCTATATTCCATCGGTTAAAGCAAGCATAAGAGGCATTGAGCTCATCTGGGAATGAAACTTTGGCAAATATATTGCTTGGTTTTGCTTTGAAGGAGGCTTTAAACCCTGTACAGCTGTCGAGCATTCATCTGTGATACAAGTTTGGTCCAAAATTGCCACTTCGTATGCGAGATGACTTTCCAGAAGGCATACCTGGAGCTCTTCCACTTTTCTTGGTTGCGTGTCCTGAATGCCACTGATCTAGCCCTCAGCAAATCTCTTGGTTCATCTAAGGTTTCTGGTTGGGAAGACTTTGTGGGGACACACTCGTCCTCAAATGATTATTAAAGTCTGTGACAACTGTGGCATATTCATTCAGGTTTTCTGATGAGTCCTCGAACTTGGCCCAGTCCTCCAACTCGAAGCAATCCTGTGGTCACTCCTTCATGGAAATTAGCAGGACACTGGAAGTGCAGGAGTTGGGCACTCAGCCCCTGCAGCCTGTCCTACCATTTGTAATGGTTAATCTTCCTCAAGGCCTCAACTCCTTCTGCACCAGTGCCCATTGCCCTCAATTCCCTTAGCTCTCAAATAAGTATCCACTTCCTCTTTAAATATCCCTAATGAGCTCACTTCCTCAAACCAGGGATTACCTCACACCTTTAATTGGCAGCTCTCTAATTCTGTAGCAATATGTAATTATTAGGACATACAGAATTCAGTCAAGTAGCTGAAATTTCCAACATGCAACTAGGGTCTCAGCATGCAATCAAACCTGGCGCTTCCACTCTTGTCCTGATTGTCCATCATCATGCTTGACGATCTGAGTGTAATGTCATCACAGGATTCTGTTTCCCACTTCTTCATGTCCATGATTGCCTGGGTGTATATGCTGTGTAAGGTTTAGGTAATCCAATGATGTTTGAACATCAGTCTGATGATAACCTGATACTATTGCTGTCCCCATCCCATCAAACCAAGGTTAGACAGAGGAACAGCCACTTCAAAGCTCAATGCTGGAGCAGCATTCACAAATTTGAATTTTTTTGTTTAATCTTATGCTAAACTTTGTTCCCTCACAGTGAAAGCAAAATTTCCTCTGTTCTATAATATCCAGCAAAGTTCAAATATTTATTTGCAGACAGGTCTGTAATTTCACTACAGAAGAGAAAAGTTCTTTCTTCATTACCTCTGCTCTGCCAGAAACATTAAAAGCAATACTTTTGAAGATGTCAACTAAACAAACGTTAAGATAATTGAATATTCATGATAGTTCTTTTTAAATGAGCTCTGCATATATATTCTTAGAAGGGAGCAATATATTTTCATTTGTCACATGCCTACTGTATACACAAAGATATATTTTATTTGCCTTCATATCTTGGAAAAACTCATGATCCAAATGACTTTAAGAAGCTGCAAGGCAGTAGAGCAAGAGTAACTATTTTTTTTCTGCCACCGAACAGTTGTAAATTTTTCAAAGCATCCATTCCACTCAAGCAGCTCATTCTAATATTAATGTATAAATTATGGCACATCAAATAGGGATGAAGTCTGTGCTCCAGTGGTTGGCTGCATTGATGTTGTCTTTGAGGCAGCAGTACCATTGTACACTGAGAGAAGCAGCAGAGGGTGAAACAAGGCCTTGGTTGTCTTTCTTGTGGGAAAAAGGCTGATTCTCAAGTTATTCAGGTCAATATTGGGTTGTAATTAGACAAACTTTCTAAGATATCCTGAAGTGGGAGGGTGAGGAGCCAGAGGTCGTGGTACATATAGGTACCAATGACATAGGTAGGAAAAGGGAAGAGGTCCTGAAAGGAGAATATAGGGAGTTAGGAAGGGAGTTGAGAAAAAGGACCGCCAAGGTAGTAATCTCGGGATTACTGCCTGTGCCACGCGACAGTGAGAGTAGGAATGCAATGAGGTGGAAGATAAATGCGTGGCTGAGGGATTGGAGCAGGGGGCAGGGATTCAAGTTTTTGGATCATTGGGACCTCTTTTGGCGCAGGTGTGACCTGTACAAAAAGGACGGGTTACACTTGAATCCTAGTGGGACAAATATCTTGGTGGGGAGATTTGTGAGGGCTACTGAGGTGACTTTAAACTAGAATGGTTGGGGGGGTGGGAATCAAATTAAAGAGACTAGGAGAGAGGAGGTCAGTTCACAACAGGGGGATGGGAACCAGTGCAGAGAGACAGAGTGGTGTGAAATGAGAGTAGAAGCAAAAAGTAGTAAGGTGAAAAGTAAAAGTGGCAGGCTGGCAAATCAAGGGCAAAAATCAAAAAGGGCCACTTTTCAACATAATTGTATAAGGGCTAAGAGTGTTGTAAAAGCGAGCCTGAAGGCTTTGTGTGTCAATGCAAGGAGCATTCGTAACAAGGTGGATGAATTAAAAGTACAGATTGTTATTAATGAATATGATATAGTTGGGATCACAGAGACATGGCTCCAGGGTGACCAAAGATGGGAGCTCAACATTCAGGGATATTCAATATTGAGAATGGATAGACATGAAAGAAAAGGAGGTGGGGTAGCATTGCTGGTTAGAGAGGAGATTAACGCAATAGAAAGGAAGGATATTAGTTGGGAGGATGTGGAATCGATATGGGTAGAGCTGCATAACACTGAGGGGCAGAAAATGCTGGTGGGAGTTGTGTACAGGCCACCTAACAGTAGTAGTGAGGTTGGGGATGGTACTAAACAGAGAATTAGAAATGCGTGCAATAAAGGAACAGCAGTTATAATGGGTGACTTCAATCTATATATAGATTGGGTGAACCAAATTGGTAAGGGTGCTGAGGAGGAGGATTTCTTGGAATGTATGCGGGATGGTTTTTTGAACGAACATGTCGAGGAACCAACTAGAGAGCAGGCTATTCTAGACTGGGTATTGAGCAATGAGGAAGGGTTAATTAGCAATCTTGTTGTGAGAGGCCCCTTGGGTAAGAGTGACCATGATATGATGGAATTCTTCATTAAGATGGAGAGTGACATAGTTAATTCAGAAACAAAGGTTCTGAACTTAAAGAAGGGTAACTTTGAAGGTATGAGACATGAATTAGCTAAGATAGACTGGCAAATGACACTTAAGGTGTTGACGGTGGATATGCAATGGCAAGCATTTAAAGATTGCATGGATGAACTACAACAATTGTTCATCCCAGTTTAACGTAAGAATAAATGAAGGAAAGTAGTGCACCCGTGGCTGACAAGGGAAATTAGGGATAGTATCAATTCCAAAGAAGAAGCATACAAATTAGCCAGAAAAAGTGGCTCACCTGAGGACTGGGAGAAATTCAGAGTTCAGCAGAGGAGGAAAAAGGGCTTAATTAGGAAAGGGAAAAAAGATTATGAGAGAAAACTGGCAGGGAACATAAAAACTGACTGTAAAACCTTTTATAGAAATGTGAAAAGAAAAAAATTGGTTAAGACAAATGTAGGTCCCCTACAGACAGAAACAGGTGAATTGGTTATGGGGAGCAAGGACATGGCAGACCAATTGAATAATTGCTTTGGTTCTGTCTTCACTAAGGAGGACATAAATAATCTTCCGGAAATAGTAGGGGACAGAGGGTCCAGTGAGATGGAGGAACTGAGGGAAATACATGTTAGTAGGGAAGTGGTGTTAGGTAAATTGAAGGAATTAAAGGCAGATAAATCCCTAGGGCCAGATGGTCTGCATCCCAGAGTGCCTAAGGAAGTAGCCCAAGAAATAGTGGATGCATTAGTGATAATTTTTCAAAACTCCTTCGATTCTGGACTAGTTCTTGAGGATTGGAGGGTGGCTAATGTAACCCCACTTTTTAAAAAAGAAGGGAGAGAGAAATTGGGGAACTATAGACCGGTTAGCCTAACATCGGTGGTGGGGAAAATGCTAGAGTCAGTTATCAAAGATGTGATAACAGCACATTTGGAAAGCAGTGAAATGATCGGACAAAGTCAGCATGGATTTGTGAAAGGAAAATCATGTCTGACAAATCTCATAGAATTTTTTGAGGATGTAACTAGTAGAGTGGATAGGGGAGAACCAGTGGATGTGGTATATTTGGATTTACAAAAGGCTTTTGACAAGGTCCCACACAAGAGATTAGTGTGTAACCTTGAAGCACACGGTATTGGGGGTATGGTATTGATGTGGATAGAGAATTGATTGGCAGACAGGAAGCAAAGAGTGGGAATAAACAGGACCTTTTCAGAATGGCAGGCAGTGACTAGTGGGGTACCGCAAGGCTCAATGCTGGGACCCCAGTTGTTTACAATATATATTAATGACTTAGACGAGGGAACTAAATGCAGCATCTCCAAGTTTGCGGATGACACGAAGCTGGGTGGCAGTGTTAGCTGTGAGGAGGATGCTAAGAGGATGCAGGGTGTCTTGGATAGCTTAGGTGAATGGACAAATTCATGGCAGATGCAACTTAATGTGGATAAATGTGAGCTTATCCACTTTGGTGGCAAAAACAGGAAAACAGATTATTATCTGAATAGTGGCCGTTTAGGAAAAGGGGAGGTGCAACGAGATCTGGGTGTCATTATACACCAGTCATTGAAAGTGGGCATGCAGGTAGAGCAGGCGGTGAAAAAGGCGAATGGTATGCTGGTATTCATAGCAAGAGGATTCGAGTACAGGAGCAGGGAGGTATTACTGCAGTTGTACAAGGCCTTGGTGAGACCACACCTGGAGTATTGTGTGCAGTTTTGGTCCCCTAATCTGAGGAAAGACATCCTTGCCATAGAGGGAGTACAAAGAAGGTTCACCAGATTGATTCCTGGGATGGCAGGACTTTCATATGATGAAAGACTGGATCAACTCATTGGAATTTAGAAGATTGAGGGGGGATCGTATTGAAACGTATAAAATCCTAAAGAGATTGGACAGGCTAGATGCAGGAAGATTGTTCCCGATGTTGGGGAAGTCCAGAACGAGGAGTCACAGTTTGAGGTTAAAGGGGAAGCCTTTTAGGACCGGGATTAGGAAAATCTTCACACAGAGAGTGGTGAATCTGTGGAAGTCTCTGCCACAGGAAACAGTTGAGGCCGGTTCATTGGCTATATTTAAGAGGGAGTTAGGTATGGGCCTTGTGGCTAAAGGGATCAGGGGGTATGGAGGGAAGGCTGGTACAGGGTTCTGAGTTGGATGATCAGCCATGATCATACTGAATGGCGGTGTAGGTTCGAAGGGCCGAATGGCATACTCCTACACCTATTTTCTATGTTTCTATGTTTCCTGAGGTGTATCGTGCAGTTTATGTATCATAAGATCACAACGTAGGAGCAGAATAAGGTCAACAACACACATCAAAGTTGCTGGTGAATGCAGCAGGCCAGGCAGCATCTCTGGGAAGAGGTACAGTCAACGTTTCAGGCCGAGACCCTTCGTCAGGACTAACTGAAGGAAGAGTTCTTCTTCCGCCGTCTCCGTCTCCGAGCCTACTTCTTCGGCAAGGACTCTTCCACCCCCACCGATGACTCCTTCTCCCGTATTCAACCATCCTCTTCTTCATCGACACCCCGCTCTGGTCTTTTGCCTGCTCTGGATCTCTTTATCACTAACTGCCGACAGGACATCAACCATCTTGACTTCACTGCACCTTGTTCCCATTCCAGCCTCACTCCTTCGGAACACTCTGCTCCCCACTCCCTCTGCACTAATCCTAACCTTATCATTAAACCCGCCGATAAGAGTGATGCTGTTGTAGTCTGGCGTACTGACCTCTACCTTGCCGAGGCACAGCGACAACTCGCGGATACCTCCTCTTATTTACCCCTCGATCGTGACCCCACTAAGGAGCACCAGGCCATTGTCTCCCACACCATCACCAACTTTATCAGCTCAGGGGATCTCCCATCCACTGCTACCAACCTTATAGTTCCCACACCTAGCACTTCCCGTTTCTACCTCCTACCCAAGATCCACAAACCTGCCTGTCCCGGCAGACCTATTGTCTCAGCTTGTTCCTGCCCCACCGAACTCGATTCTGCATACCTCGACACGGTTTTATCCCCTCTTGTTCAATCCCCTCCTACCTATGTTCATGACACTTCTCACGCTCTTAAACTTTTCGATGATTTTAAGTTCCCTGGCCCCCACCGCTTTATTTTCACCATGGATGTCCAGTCCCTATATACTTCCATGCCCCATCAGGAAGGTCTCAAAGCTCTCCGCTTCTTTTTGGATTCCAGACCTAATCAGTTCCCCCCTACCACCACTCTGCTCCGTCTAGCGGAATTAGTCCTTGCTCTTAATAATTTCTCCTTTGGCTCCTCCCACTTCCTCCAAACTAAAGGTGTAGCTATGGGCACCCATATGGGCCCTAGCTATGCCTGCCTTTTTGTTGGCTTTCTGGAACAATCTATCTTCCATGCCTATTCTGGTATACGTCCCCCACTTTTCCTTCGCTACATCAACAACTGCATTAGCGCTGCTTCCTGCATGCATGCTGAGCTCGTTGACTTTATTAACTTTGCCTCCAACTTTCACCCTGCCCTCAAGTTTACCTGGTCCATTTCTGACACCTTCCTCCCCTTTCTAGATCTTTCTGTCTCTGTCTCTGGAGACAGTTTATCCACTGATGTCTACTATGAGCCCACTGACTCTCACAGCTATCTGGACTATTCCTCTTCTCACCCTGTGTCTTGCAAAAATGCCATCCCTTTCTCGCAATTCCTCCATCTCTGCCGCATCTGCTCTCGGGATGAGGCTTTTCATTCCAGGACGACGGAGATGTCCTCCTTTTTTAAAGAAAGGGGCTTCCCTTCCTCCACCATCAACTCTGCTCTCAAACGCATCTCCCCCATTTCACGCACATCTGCTCTTACTCCATCCTCCCGCCACCCTACTAGGAATAGGATTCCCCTGGTCCTCACCTACCACCCCAATAGCCTCTGGGTCCAACGTATTATTCTCCGTAACTTCCGCCACCTCCAACAGGATCCCACCACTATATACATCTTTCCCTCCCCCCCTCCGCTTTCCGCAGGGATCGCTCCCTACGTGACTCCCTTGTCCATTTGTCCCCCCCATCCCTCCCCACTGATCTCCCTCCTGGCACTTATCCTTGAAAGCGGAACAAGTGCTACACATGCCCTTACACTTCCTCCCTTACCACCATTCAGGGCCCCAGACAGTCCTTTCAAGTGAGGCAACACTTCACCTGTGAGTCGGCTGGGGTGATATACTGCGTCCGGTGCTCCCGATGTACCCTTCTATATATTGGCGAGACCCGACGCAGACTGGGAGACCGCCTTGCTGAACACCTACGCTCTGTCCGCCAGAGGAAGCAGGATCTCCCAGTGACCACACATTTTAATTCCACATCCCATTCCCATTCTGACATGTCTATCCACGGCCTCCTCTACTGTAAAGATGAAGCCACACTCAGGTTGGAGGAACAACACCTTATATTCCGTCTTGGTAGCCTCCAACCTGATGGCATGAACATTGACTTCTCTAACTTCTGCTAATGCCCCACCTCCCCCTCGTACCCCATCCGTTATTTATTTATATACACACATTCTTTCTCTCACTCTCCTTTTTCTCCCTCTGTCCCTTTGACTAAACCCCTTGCCTATCCTCTGGGTTCCCCCCCCCCAATACTGTTGGGGGTGGGGACAGCCTACTTGGGGGAAGCAACAGTGGCCGTGCCTCTGGCACAGAGTCCGGCCCTGTGGCTCAGAAAGGTAGGGAAAGGAAGAGAAAAGCAGTAGTGATAGGGGACTCTGTAGTTAGGGGGTCAGACAAGCATTTCTGTGGACGCAGGAAAGAAACTCGGATGGTAGTTTGCCTCCCAGGTGCCAGGGTTCAGGATGTTTCAGATCACGTCCACGAAACCTTGCAGTGGGAGGGAGAATAGCCAGAGGTCTTGGTACATATTGGTACCAATGAGATAGGTAGGAAAAGGGAAGAGGTCCTGAAAACAGACTGCAGGGAGTTAGGAAGGAAGTTGAGAAGCAGGAACACAAAGGTAGCAATCTTGGGATTACTGCCTGTGCCAGGTGACAGTGAGTATAGGAATAGAATTAGGTGGAGGATAAATGTGTGGCTGAGGGATTGGAGCAGGGGGCAGGGATTCAGATTTCTGGATCATTGGGACCTCTTTTGGGGCTGATGAATCCCAGGGGGACCAATATCTTGGCGAGAAGGTTTGCTAAGGCTACTGGGGAGAGTTTAAACTAGAATTGCTGGGGGGTGGGAACCGAACTGAAGAGACAGAGGAGGGGGCAGTTGGCTCACAAATAGAGAAAGCTTGGAGACAGTGCAGGAGGGAGGATAGGTAGGTGATAGAGAAGGGACGTGCTCAGACTAATGGTTTGAGAAGTGTCTATCTTAATGCAAGGAGTATTATAAACAAAGTGGATGACCTTAAAGTGTGGATCAGTACTTGGAGCTATGACGTTGTGGCCATTATAGAGAATTGGATGGCTCAGGGGCAGGATCGTTACTTCGAGTGCCAGGCTTTAGATGTTTAAGAAAGTTAGGAACAGGAAGGGGTCAATTACTGGGTGTTTTTTATAGACCACCGAATAGTAAAAGGGACATCGCAGTGAGTCTTACTTCAGTGGTTGGTAAGTTGATGGAGAAGATCCTGAGAGGCAGGATTTATGAACATTTGGAGAGGCATAATATGATTAGGAATAGGCAGCATGGCTTTGTCAAAGGCAGGTCACACTTTATGAGCCTGATTAAATATTCTGAGGATGTGACTAAACACATTGATAAGGGTAGAGCAGTAGATGTCGTGAATATGGATTTCAGCAAGGCACTTGATAAGGTACTGGATGCAAGGCTTATTGAGAAAGTAAGGAGGTATGAGATTCAAGGGGTCATTGCTTTGTACATCCAGAATTAGCTTGCACACAGAATGCAAAGAGTGGTTGTAGACGGGTCATATTCTGCATGGAGGTCGGTGACCAGTGGTGTGCCTCAGGGATCTGTTCTGGGACCCCTACTCTTCATGATTTTTATAAATGACCTGCATGAGGAAGTGGAGGGATGGGATAGTAAATTTGCTGATGACACAAATGTTGGGGGTGTTGCAGATAGTGTGGAGAGTTGTCAGAGGTTACAGCGGGACACCAATAGGATGCAAAACTGGGCTGACATGTGGCAGATGGAGTTCAATCCAGATAAGTGTGAGGTGGTTCATTTTGATAGGTCAGAGGGATCTTGGTGCCTGAGTTCATAGAACACTCAAAGCTGCTGCACAGTTTGATTCTGCGCTTAAGAAGGCATTGACGCCTTTTTCAGTTGTGGGATTGAGTTTAAGAGCTGTGGGGTTATGTTGCAGCTCTGTAGGACCCTGGTCAGACCCCACTTGGAGTAATGTGCTCAGTTCTGGTCGCCTCACTACAGGGAGGATGTGGAAACCATAGAAAGGGTGCAGAGGAGATTTACAAGGACTTTACCTAGTTTGGGAAGCATGCCTTATGAGAATAGGTTGAATGAACTTGGCTTTTTCTCCTTGGAGCAGCGGAGGATGAGATGTTACCTGATAGGGGTGTATAAGATGGCAGAATATAATATTAATGGTCAGACTCTTGGCAGTATGGAGGATCAGAGGGATCTTGGGGTCTGAGTCCACAGGACACTCAAAGCTGCTGCGCAGGCTGACTCTATGGTTAAGAAAGCATATGGTGCATTGGCCTTCATCAATCATGGGATTGAGTTTAAGAGCCGAGAGGTAATGTTGCAGCTACATAGGACCCTGGTCAGATCCCACTTGGAGTACTGTGCTCAGTTCTGGTCACCTCACTACAGGAAGGATGTGGAAACCATAGAAAGGGTGCAAAGGAGATTTACAAGGATGGTTCCTGGATTAGGGGGGCATGCCTTATGAGAATAGGTTGAGTGAACTCGGTATTTTCTCCTTGGAGGGATGGAGGATGAGAGGTGGCCTGATAGATGTGTATAAGATGATGAGAGGCATAGATCGTGTGAATAGTCAGAAGCTTTTTCCAAGGGCTGAAATTGCTGGCATGAGAGGGCACATTTTTAAGCTGCTTGGAAGTAGGTACAGAGGAGATGTTGGGGTACTTATTTTACACAGAGAATGGTGAGTGCATGGAATGGGCTGCCAGTGACGGTGATGGAGGCAGAAAATTGTAGGGTCTTTTAAGAGACTCACGGACAGGTACATGGAGCTCAGAAAAATAGAGGGTTATGGGTAACCCTAGTTAATCTAAGGTAGGGACATGTATGCCACAGATTTGTGGGCCAAAGGGCCAATATTGTGCTGTGGTTTTCTATGTTTCTAAACCAATGCCAGCACATTTTTTTTTAGATAAGGGGCTGAAAACTGTCAGAGTACTCCAAGTTGGAGGACGATGGTTAAAATTTGCTCTTGCAGTTGGAATCTTGTGGTCAATGGCGTCCAGCACAGTGACATTGGAACCCTTACTGCTGTGCGCATGAAGGATCTAGATCAGAAGCTATAAAATATAATTAATAATTCTGCAAATGTTGCAGATTGGTTTTGCTGACAATCAGGAGGGTTGTCTCTAATTTCTGAGCGAAATTGATGAAGCAGTAGCAGCAAAGTAACAGATGGAATGTATCCTAAGGGTACATAAATCACCTGCACAAGGTAAACTGCACCCTGGGGTTCCAAAAGAGGTAGTGGTAGAGTTTGTGGAGGTATTGGTAATGATCTTTCAAAAATCATTGGATTCTGGCATGGTACCAGACGACTGGAAAATCGCAGATGTCACTCCACTCTTTTAGAAAGGAGGACGACAGCAGAAAGTAAATTATAGGTCAGTTTGCCTGACTTCAATGGTTGGGAAGATGTTGGAGGCAATTGGTAAGGATGAGGTTCTGGAGTACTTGGTGACATAGGACAAGATAGGGAAAAGTCAGTATGGTTTCCTATTGGAGTTCTTTGAGGAGATTAGAAGGTGAGATTTTTTTTCTTTTTCTTTCTCTTGTAGTTACTGGTTTTTATTTCTTTTAGTAGTTGGGGTTCTCTTTTTCCTTCTTTTCTTTAATAAAAATATTTTTTTCATTATCATATATTATTCTTTTTGATAAGTTTTTTTCTTCAGCTTTATTAACTGTATATATATATATCAATTCGCTGAAATCTTGTACCATTTTAAAGCTGTAGAAGATTATGTATCAATAAAAAGATTTTAAAAAATGAAGAAGTACAATAGATAAAGGGGATGCAGTGGATGTTGTATATTTGGACTTTCAAAAAGCCTTTGACAAGGTGCAACATATAAGGCTGCTTATCTAGTTAAGAGCCCATGGTATTACAGGAAAGTTACTGACATGGTTGGAGCACTGGCTGATTGGTAGGGGGAGTGAGTGGGGATAAAATGATCCTTGTCTGGTTAGCTGCCAGTGACTAGTGGTGTTCCACAGGGGTCAGTGATGGGACTGCTTCTTTTTATGTTGTATATCAATAATTTGGGCTCTTTACCGGCCGGTGGCATAGTGGCATTAGCAGTGGACTTTGGGGCGAGAGGTCCTGAGTTCAAATCCGGCTGGCTCCCTTGCATGCTTCTCCATTCGTGCCTGGGTTGAGTGTCGAGCTAACAATTTGACCTCGTAAAAAAAAACCTGGAGATGGATGGGCTCCACCAGGTTTCAGATGGCCAAGACATGCCATACCATAAGCATACCAAAAAGATCAGTGCAAAAAGCTCGTCATGACGGTGCCCTGATGATTCCAACAGGAGTTAAGGGTGAGAGCGCGCGCGTGCGTGCGCGCACACACACACACACACACACACACACACACACACACACACACACACACATATCAATAATTTAGATGATGGAATAGATAGTTCTTTTGCTTGGTTTTCACAAACTATGGTGTTTCTGAATTTGGAGAAAATTAGAAGTGCAGTTTATGACCCTTTTATTAAGTTTGAAAAAATTTGGAGGCCATTTATTCAGCATTTTCATTTGATGTAATTTGATCATTTCCAAACTTGTTTTATTTCTCTGTACTGTTGTTGAAGGGGAATGGAATCGTCGACGCTGAGGTTTTCTTCTTTTCCATTTTTAAGTTGTTAGTTTTGCCCAAGTCTTTTAGTTTAGTTTAGTTGTTTTTTTCTCTTTTGGGATGGGTTTTTTTTTCTCTTTTTTTGTCTTTTTTCTTTTTTTTGCTTTATATTATCCGTGATCAGTTCTACATCTATGGGAGTTTTGGTAATTTCCACTATTTGGTTTTGCAATTACTCTTTTTTTAAATGTAACAATACATCTCATATTATCTGTATTATTGCTATGTTTTGTTTCTATATTTTGAAATTAATAAAAAGATTGAAAAAGAAAGAAAAGATAGTTCTTTTGCCAAGCTTGCAGATGATATGAAAATTGGTGGAGGAGCAGGTAGTGCTGAGGAAAGAGGTAGGTTGTAGATGGACTTGGACACATTCGGAGAGAGTGGGCAAGACAGTGGCAAATGAAATACAATGTTGGAAAATACATGGCCATAAATTTTGGTAGAAGAAATAGATGAGCAGACTATTTTCTAGATGGGGAGAAAATCCAAAAATCTGAGATGCAAAGGGACTTGGTGGTCATTTTGCAGAACACCTAAAGGGTAACTTGCTTGTAGAATGGGTGGTGAGGAAGGCAAATGAAATGTTAGCATTCATTTCAAGAGATCTCGAATTCAACAGCAGGGATGTGATGCTGAGGATTTATTAGGCACTGGTGAGGCCTCACCTTGAGTTTTGCGAACAATTTTGGGCTCCTCATCAAAGAAAAGATGTGCTGGCATTGGAGAGGGTCCAGCATGGTTCACAAGGATGATTCCAGGAATAAAAGGGTTATGATCTGACAAACGTCTGTACTGGAATTCAGAAGGATGAGAGGGGATCTCATTTAAACTTTTCCAATGTTGAAAGGCCTAGAAAGAGTAGATGTGGAAAGCATGTTTCCCATGGTGGGTGAGTCTAGGACAAAAGGGCACAGCCTCAGAATCGAAGAGCGTCCAGTTAAACCAGAGATGTAGAGAAATTTCTTTAATCAGAGATGGTGAATTTGTGGAATTTGTTACCACAAGTAGCTGTGGACTCCAGGTCATTAGGTGTATTTAAGGCAAAAATTGATAGGTTCTTGGTTGGACATGGCATCAAAGGTCACGGGAGAAGGCTGGGGTGTGCGGCTGAGGAGTGGAAAATATGATTAGCCATGATTGAATGGCAGAGCAGACTCGATGGGCCAAATGGCCTAATTCTGCTCCTATGTCTTATGGTGTTATGATCTTATGGAATTTAATCCTGAGGAAAGTAAAATTATACATTTTGAGAGGATTATAGGGGCAAGAGTATACACAATGAATGCAGAGAACATAGAGTAGGGAGCTTATGGTACAACTATATTAAGCAGTCAATCAGCCACACCAAGAATGTAGACCCTTCCCAGCTTACAGCCACTGGGAGAGAGGATCAGAGTCCTGCAGTACTTTAAGTACTTAATATTCTGCAGAACCTGTGATCATTAAAAATACATTTAACTATGACAGTAGTACCTTTAGTTGATTCCCTAGAAGGTGCTGCGACTGAACGTGTCGCCATCTGACCGGAAGTATTGGGAAAATAGGATCGACAGAAAGAAACCTGAGGTGTCTATGGCAAGGAAACATAGTTCTCAGGTAAGGTAAGGAGGTTAGTAAGGTCAGCGACAGAGAACATTCTTTGGAAGAAGTAAAATCCTACTTGGTGTGTAACCAAGTTGGACAGGAACTTTTCTTCCAATAAGGTTGATACGTTTTTTTCATTAATAAGGGCATCGAAGTTTACAGGGAATGGAACTGAGATATCAGCCATGATCAAATGATGGAGTACACTTGATCGGCCAATTGGCCTTAATCTGTTCCTATGACTTATGGTTTTATGGTAACCTTCTGAGCTCTAGGGCAAGTGATTTCTCAAACTAGAAAGGACATTGTAGAGAGATCTGGTAAAGTTACATTCAATGTGCTTTGTATTCTGATCACAAACATTGGATTGTATAGAGTTGACAGCTAAGGTATGAAAGAACATTGATTTAAGACAGTGGGAGTCGCGTGAGAGGACTTACAAACACAAACTCAAGTTTAAATCTATATAAATTCAACATATATACAATGAAATGAAACAACATTCCTCCAGACCATGGTGCACCCACAAAACATATATCACACACACAGCACATCAACAAAATATTACCACCAATAATAGTTGAAGTGTGCAGCACAGGTAAACACAAACAGTACAGACAGCACGCCGTCCTGGTGATGAGACCTTGGTGGTGGCAGGGTATTCATTACTGACAACCTGACAGAAGAATCTTTTACCCAGTCCAGCAGTCCTAGTCCTGATGCTCCTGAACCTCCTTCCTGATGGTAGTGGGTCAAAGAGAATGCGGGATGGGTATTTAATTGGAAGGATTAGATTAGTGTGGGAGTTGACTAGGTAATCTGAAAAAGATAATGAATCTGAATTTACTGTTATTTTACACAGAGAAAAACACAGACACACTAAGATTCTACATTTCAGTGATGTTGAGGCACTAGATAATTATTTGTCCCTTGGAGCTGAAAATATACTTGTCTTACACAGTCACACATCCATAAAAGGTGAATGCATATGTATGCATGAAAGCCTTCAGATGCTGGAAATTTGGAGCAACACAAGTTGCTAGAACTCAGCAGGTCAAGCAGCACTTATGGAGGGAAATGGATAGTTGGCTTTTAGATCAAGACCCTTCATTGAGATTAGAAAGAAAAAGGTGTGAGAGCCAATATAAAACTATGGGGGGGGGGAGGAGAAAGGGGGTGAAATAAGCACTGATGTATGATAAGTGGAAGTGAAAAACTGTTAAAGAAGATGGAATCTGATTGGAGAGAACAGGGAAAGGGATGAGGAAGGAAATTAGAGAGAGGACTGTATGGATGATGGACAGATGCATTTACATTTTGGCATCCAACGTTAAAGCTGGTGGCGTTATTGCTGACTTTTTGGTAAAAGAAGCAAAGTTAGGATCAGAATCAGGTTAATTATCTCTGACATATGTCAAGAAATTTGTTGTTTTGTGGTAGCCGTACAGTGCAATGTGTTAAAAACTACTATATCACAATAACAAATATAAGCAGTTAAATAAATCGTATCAGAAGAGTACAGTAGTGAGATAGTGCTTGTGGTTCCATTGACCACTTGGAAATCAGATGGTGAAAGCGAAGAAGCTGTTGCTATGTACCATCCCCCTTGAAAAGAAAATCCTACAAAAAGCAGTGGATGTGGCCCAGAACATCACAGGTAAAGCCCTCCCCACTATTGAGCACATCTACATGGAGTGCTTTCACAGGAAAGCAGCATCTATCATCAAGGATCCTCACCACCCAGGCCATGCTCTCTTCTTGCTGATGCCAACAGGAAGAAGGTAAAGAACTTCAGGGCCCTCACCACCAGGTTCAGGAACTTCACTTATCCCATTATTGAACTGTTTCCACAACCTATGGACTCACTTTCAAGGACTCTTCTCACATGTTCTTGATATTTATTGCTTATTTATCTGTTACTATATTTTTCTTTTGTACTTTTGCAGTTTATTATTTTTTGCACATTGGTTGTTTGTCCATCCTACTGGGTGCAGTCTTTCAGTGAATCTATTACATTTCTTGGATTTACTAAGTATGCCCACAAAAAAAGTCACAGGGTTGTATATGATGACATATATGTACTTTGATAATAAATTTACCTTGAACATTGAAAACATTGAGTAAGCGTCTGCAGGCTTCTGTGCCTCCTCCTTGATGCTGGTAATGAGAAGAGGGCATGTCCTGGATGGCAAGGGTCCTGAATGGGGAATTCCATTTTCTTGAGGCACTGCTGTTTCACGATGTCATTGATGGAGGGAGCCAGATGCCTATAATGGAGCTAGCTGAGTCTTCAACCCATGGTGGTTTTTTTCGGTTCTGTGTATTAAGGCTGCTGTACCAGACAGTAACATGATCAGTCAGAATGCCCTCTACAGTACATCTGTAGAAACTTGCAAGAGTCTACAGTGCCATACCAAATCTCTTCAAACTCCGAATGAAGTATAGCTGCTTCTGTGCCTTCTTTATGATTGCATCAATATGTTAAGCCCAGGGTAGGTGTTACCTGGTGAAATACTTTATACTTTATTGTCGCCAAACAATTGATACTAGAACGTACAATCATCACAGCAATATTTGATTCTGTGCTTCACACCCCCTGGATTACAAATCGATAGTAAATATTAAATATTTAGATTATAAATCATAAATAGAAAACAGAAAAATGGAAAGTAAGGTAGTGCAAAAAAACCGAGAGGCAGGTCTGGATATTTGGAGGGTACGGCCCAGATCCGGGTCAGGATCCGTTCAGCAGTCTGATCACAGTTGGAAAGAAGCTGTTCCTAAATCTGGCTGTATGAGTCTTCAAGCTCCCGAGCCATCTCCTGGAGGGAAGAGGGATGAAAAGTGTGTTGGCTTGATGGGTCATGTCCTTGATTATCCTGGCAGTACTGCTCCGACAGCATGCGGTATAAAGTGAGTCCAAGGGTGGAAGATTGGTTTGTGTGATGTGCTGCACCGTGATCACGATCTTCTGCAGCTTCCACTGGTCTTGGACAGAACAACTTCCATACCAGGTTGTGATGCACCCTAGAAGAATGCTTTCTATGGTGCATCTATAAAAATTAGTGAGGGTTTAGGGGTCAGGCCAAATTTCTTTAGTTTTCTCAGGAAGTAAAGGCACTGGTGGGCCTTCTTGGCAGTGGGCTCTGTCTGGTTGGACTAAGTCAGGATATTTGTGATATTGATCCTGAGGAACTTAAAGCTTTTGATATCAAACTACTTTTGATAGAGATCAAACTACTCATTTTCTGCAGAACCACTACCTAAAAACCCAAATCGCTTCCAACTTATCATCTAGGGGAACAGAGACAATTGGGGTGTGTAGACTTGCCTGGGAATTGTAGATGTTTTGGTGAGGCTCTGCCTATGATTCCCCCAAAAGCAGTCATTAATGGTATCATGTTATAATTGTATAATTGCTTTATCAATTGATGAGCATGAATCTTGGAGGTAATATATTGCATTCCGCACACGAACAGTAAAGAGGAATTAGTACAAGCTATAAAGCAGGTAGCTCCAATTCTGAATATGGCGATAATGCGACATTGCAAATTTCAAAATTACAGGAATACATGCAAAAAAGATGATAGGACTGAATTGCTCTATTACTGTAAATAATGGTGAGAAATTGTACTGGAGAGAATCCAAGTAAATAAAAGGCACTTCATACCTGAAAGATGATTAGTGCTCATCTTTGTCAAGTACCTGTCTCTCAGTCAGACACATCAACATCCTGCAGCAGGGACTGAGAGTTGAAAAGATACGTATTTCCATCTCTGTGCAAATTCATTTGTCTGCAGTTAGGTTCTCAGAGTCAGGACGGAACTGCAGAGACTGTCATCGACATTACTGATCTGTCTGTCATGCGCCCTTGCAGGAAGCAAGGCATGAATTACTACAGTGCCTATAAAAAGTATTAACCCCTCCCTTGGAAGTTTTCATCTTTTATTGTTTTACAACACTGAATCACAATGGATTTAATCTGGCTTTTTTTGACACCGATCAACAGAAAAAGATTCTTTCATGTCAAAGTGAAATCAGATCTCTAAAAAAGTGATCTAAATTAATTACAAATATAAAACACAAAATAATTGATTGCATGATTGTTCACCACCTTCAAGTCAGTACTTATTAGATGCACCTTTGGTAGCAATTGAATCTGTGTGGATAGGCCTCTATCAGCTTTGAACATTTGGACACTGCAATTTTTCCCCATTCTTCTTTACAAAACTGCTCAAGCTCTGTCAGATTGTATTGGGATCGTGAGTGAACAGCCTTTTCATGTCCAGCCACAAATTCTCAATTGATTGAGGTCTGGACTCTGACTTGGCCACTCCAGAACATTAACTTCGTTGTGTTTAAGCCATTCCTTTGTAGCTGTGGCTTTATGCTTGGGGTCATTGTCTTGCTAGAAAACAAATCTTCTCCCAAATCGCATTTCTCTTGTAGAATTTCCCTGTATTTTGCTGCATTCATTTTACTCTCTACATTCATAAGCCTTCCAGGGCCTGCTGCAGTGAAGCATCCCCATAGCATGATACAGCCACCACCATGCTTCACAGTAGGGATGGTGGGTTTTTGATGATGTGAGGTGTTTGGTCACAAAGCTCAATTTTGGTTTCATCAGACCTTCCAGCTGACTTCATATTCTCCCATATGCCTTCTGGCAAACCCAAGCCAAGATTTCATGTGAGTTTTTTCAACTGTGGCTTCTCTTTGCCACTCTCCCATAAAGCTGTGACTGATGAAGCACCTTGGCAATAGTTGTATGCGCAGTATCTCCCATGTCAGCCACTAAAGCTTGTATCTCCTCTACAGTTGTCATAGGTCTCTTGGTGGCCTCCCGCACTAGTCCCCTCTTGCACGGCCACTCAGTTTTTGAGGATGGCCTGCCTTAGGTAGATTTACAGCTGTGTCAAATTCTTTCCATTTCTTGACGATTGACAACTGTACTACAAGGGATATTCATTGACTTGGAAATTGTCTTGTATTCATCTCCTGACTTGTGCTTTTCAATAACCATTTTGCAGAGTGTTCATGGTGTAGTTTTTGCCAAGATACTGACCCAGTTGAACCTTCCAGATACAGGTGTATTTTTACTACAACCAATTGAAACACTTCCACTGCACACAGGTCTCCAAAACAGATCTCCATCTAACTAACAATGTGATTTCTAAAATCAATTGCCTGCACCAGTGCTGATTTAGTGTTTCATATTAAAGGGGGCGACACACACTTAAGCAATCAATTATTTTGAGTTTTATATTTGTAATGAATTTAGATTACTTTGTAGAGTTCTGTTTTCACGTTGACAAAAAAAGTCTTTTTCTGTTGATCAGTGTCAATAAAAGCCAAGTTACATCCACTTTGATTCAGTGTCGTAAAACAATAAAACATGAAAACTTCCGAGGGGTGGGGGGGATGGGGGAAAACTTTTTATAGGCACTGTAAGTGACAAATGCCCTGTCTAAGGCCAACTTCTATTCCTACAGCAAACCAGGCACAAAATGGCAGTGAACTCCCATCCTCCAGATTTTGAGCAAATTATAATGAACATTCTTGTGCCATTTTTGCCGGTCAGACTGGGTAATAAAGGCAACACACATCAAAGTTGCTGGTGAACGCAACAGGCCAGGCAGCATCTCTAGGAAGAGGTACAGTCGACGTTTCAGGCCGAGACCCTTCGTCAGGACTAACTGAAGGAAGAGCTAGTAAGAGATTTGAATGTGGGAGGGGGAGGGGGAGATCCAAAATGATAGGAGAAGACAGGAGGGGGAGGGATGGAGCCAAGAGCTGGACAGGTGATTGGCAAAAGGGATATGAGAGGATCATGGGACAGGAGGTCCAGGGAGAAGGAAAAGTGGGGGGGGGGGAACCCAGAGGATGGGCAAAGGGTATAGTCAGAGGGACAGAGGGAGAAAAAGGAGAGTGAGAGAAAGAATGTGTGTATATAAATAACGGATGGGGTACGAGGGGGTGGTGGGGCATTAGTGGAAGTTAGAGAAGTCGATGTTCATGCCATCAGGTTGGAGGCTACCCAGACAGAATATAAGGTGTTGTTCCTCCAACCTGAGTGTGGCTTCATCTTTACAGTAGAGGAGGCCGTGGATAGCCATGTCAGAATGGGAATGGGATGTGGAATTAAAATGTGTTGCCACTGGGAGATAAAGGCTTGTAATAAAAGCTTGTGATTGGAAGCCTTTGCCCCTGGGGTACTGTTGATGGATTTGAAATGAGCTGCCAATGAACCCTCAGTGGGTTGCTGCAATGAAACTCATGGGGGGTCAATATTGCAGGTGTACTTGCCCTAGATTCAGAGAAAGATACAGCACAGAAATAGTACCTTCAACCTGTCAACACACTGGTCATCAAATTATTCATTTACATGAAACCTACATGAACCCATTTTGTTCGTCCCACTCTCCCATCAATTTCCCTCTGATTTTACCGCTGACCTACACACTGAGGACAACTTACAGTGGCTAATTAACTTTCCAACTGGCATAACCTTGGGTTGTGAGATGAAACCCATAAAGTAAGGCAGTCACTCCGCTCACTGTGCCTCGGTGCCATGCTCTGCAATGCAGTGACGCCTTTTAAGTAAAAGGAGGCGAGTAGAATGGGTTGCCTTATCCTGTTCTTAGTTTCTGATGGTGAAAGACTTTGGAAAGTCTGCTGAAAGTTACCCAGACTAATGCTAAGTCTTAAACTGCTTGCTGGGCTGTACCAATGGCTCCCTGGCTATGTTTCAACACTGGAGCCTGGAACACAGAATTCCAATATTACCCTGCACTAAATTGCTTTGATGTTTTTAGGTGTTTGTCACTGTTTTAATTATTTAACATGTTCAAAATAATTTTCAATATGCTTTTGGCTGCTTCATTTATGTTTCTGAGTGAACAGTGTTGCTAAGTGCAATCTCTTGCCTCCTGAGGGATGTTGGTGATCACTTTAACCTCTTGGGGTTTAAGGCTCCCAATATCTGTGTTTTCATAGTGCAGAATCTGGTGTCTAAGTCTGAGATGGTGTAAGCTGTGGCCTCAGCCAGGGACTGCTCTGATGCTTTTCTGTTGGATTGTTATATTCTTGGCCTTTTCCATTATGTATAGATGTCTCTGAAGAACAGACATATTTAGAAGTTGAAAAATAAGTAACTAAAAGAATAAAAAAAATGAAGGGCACTCCAGTGGCACAGTTACTAACTGTATTTCCTTACAGCTCCACGGCGCCTGTTAAGTACTGACCCCCAGTTCTGTCTATTTGGAGTTAGCACACTCTCCCTGTGACTGTGTATGCTTACCCCACATCCCGAAGTGCTGGCAGTCATACATTGCTCCTTTTATGTAGGTGATTGGAGCATCTGGAAGGAGTTGACTGGAATGTGGTGGAGAATAAAACAGAAGGCTAACGTACTGTAGATAAGTGTAGAAATGGGAACTTCATGGTTGGCAAGGGCACAATGGACCAAAGAGCTCATTCTTTCTGTGGTTTTATTAATAATATGTTCGCAAATAATACATGAATTTAAAACCACATTTCTTAGTGTAAATTTAAAAAATCAAACACAATAAAAGAAAAGCATCATCTTCATTTGCCATTCAGCAACTGTCATACTTCCAACCAAATGAATAGGGTAATGCATCAATACACCAGCCTTGGGTGCAGTGAAACTGAAGGATCAGATACAAAGCATGCCCAGAGTCTCAGAGCACTACTGGACTTAGTGCTGAGCTCTGCTGGGGCATAGAGCTCCAGACATTCCACTATTGAGCAGACTGCAAGCACAGGAATTCTCTGACAGACATATTGCATCTGGCTTGCTGGCTCTGTACAGCCCATGGATAGCTCTTTGTAGTTATGTTGTATGATCTGGTTCAATAAACCTTTGAAGCTTCTGAAAACAAAGAACATTTACAACTTTCCAACAACTTGCTTAATTTCAACATTTGTTCAGGGCACTGTCAGTTTGGATTTGAGCTGTATTTACTGGAAAGTTGATGTGAGGGATTTACAAAAGCTGAAGGCAATTTTGTTTTGCCTTTTGTTTTGTCTTTTGTTTTGTGAGGTTTAGAAAGTGCTTTGGGCCTTTCGGGACTTCTTGGTGGGCTGCAATCATCATGATCATTTAGGCACTCAGCAGGGTCCAATAAAAAGAAGAGAGGTGTAATTGGAGCAGCCATTGAGGCAGTGGCCACTGTCAGAGTGGTCAGGCTTTGGCAGAAACGGGTGAAGGCTTGAGAAGTTAGAGGTATAACAACTGTTGGCAGGATGGTAGTTCAGCAGGGGAATGGTTCCCCTGTGAGATGTGGGATTTCAGAGTCTCTAACAGTCTCCCTGATGACTACATCTGCAGGAAGTACACAGAACTTCAGCTCCTGACTGACAAGGTCAAGGAACTGGAGTTGGAGCTGGATGTACAGTACTCAGGACAATGTGAGAGGCTGTAAACCTCATAGTTGGAACTTTTAATGATGTGGTCACACCCAGAGGACTGGCTACAGATAGGAGATGGATGACAAAAGGAAAAGTAGGGAAAGTAAGTAGACAGAGCAGCAATCCCCTGTGGCCATTCCCTGTTTCCTACGGCAACAAGTATACCACTTTGGATACTGCTGGGGGGTGCAGGGGATGACCTTTCAGGCACAGTGGCAGCAGCCAGGCCAGTGGCCAGCTCTGAGGCTCCGCAGGGAAGGGAAAAGACAGGAGGAGTAACAGGGGATAGAAGGCTCTGTACTTCGGGGGACAGACTGTAGATTTTGTGATTGCAAAAGAGAAACCAGGATGGTGTGTTGCTTCCCAGGTGTTAGGATCCAGGATGTCTCAGAGCAGCCACAGAAGATTCTTGAGAGGGAGAGTGAGCAGCCAGAAGTCGTGGCACACATTGACACCAATGACAAAGATAGAAAGGGGGACGAGGTCCTGTGCTTTGAGTATAGGGAGTTAGGGAAGAGGCTGAAGAGCAAGACCTCCAAGGTAGTAAACTTTACTTTACTTTACTTTATTGTCACCAAACAATTGATACTAGAGCGTACAATCATCACAGCGATATTTGATTCAGCGCTTTGCACTCCCTGGAGTACAAATCGATAGTTGGAAAGAAGCCATTCCCAAATCTGGCCGTACGAGTCTTCAAGCTCCTGAGCCCTCTCCCGGAGGGAAGAGGGACGAAAAGTGTGTTGGCTGGGTGGGTGGTGTCCTTGATTATCCTGGCAGCACTGCTCCGACAGCGTGCGGTGTAAAGTGAGTCCAAGGACAGAAGGTTGGTTTGTGTGATGTGCTGGGCTGTGTTCATGATCTTCTGCAGCTTCTTCT
Source organism: Mobula birostris (assembly GCF_030028105.1). NCBI lineage: Eukaryota > Metazoa > Chordata > Chondrichthyes > Myliobatiformes > Myliobatidae > Mobula > Mobula birostris. The sequence goes on from NC_092373.1 coordinate 100,003,057, forward strand.
GGTCTTGGACAGGACAACTTCCAAACCAGGTTGTGATGCACCCTAGAAGAATGCTTTCTACGGTGCATCTATAAAAATTAGTGAGGGTTTTAGGGGATAGGCCAAATTTCTTTAGCTTTCTCAGGAAGTAAAGGCACTGGTGGGCCTTCTTGGCAGTGGACTCTGCTTGGTTGGACCAAGTCAGGTCATTTGTGATATTGACCCCGAGGAACTTAAAGCTTTTGACCTGTTCCACTTGCACACCACTGATATAAATGGGGTCATGCAGTCCGCTACTCCTTTTGAAGTCAACATCTGATTCCTTCGTCTTGCTGACGTTGAGGATCAGGTTATTGTCTTCGCACCATACCACCAGGTTCTTAATTTCCTCTCTGTACTCAAACTTATTATTCTCTGGATAAATCCCAGTTCTGCATACTAGTTTGGGGCAGGAATAGGATGATAGTAAAATGGATGAGTGGTTGAGGAAGTAGAGTTTCAGTTTTCTGGATTATTGGAATCTCTTCTGGAGAAGGTTTGACTTGTACAAAAAGGATGGGTTACACCTAAACCTGAGTGGGAACGATATCTTTGCAGGCAGTTTTTCTGGAGGTGTTGAGGAGGCTTTAAAGCAATTTGGCAGGGGGATGGGGAACAGTGATAGTTCTGAGGATATGGCAGTTGATATACAAGTTGATACATTGCATAGTGAGACTGTGAGGAAGGATAGGCAGATGATAGGGCAAAATTGCAGACAGTTAGGGGAGATTAAGTGTAGCATAGTGCAAAATTGAAAAGAGTAATGAACATCAGACCAAAGGTGTTATATTTGAATGCACGCAGTATATGGATTAAGGTAGATGATCCTGCAGTATATAGATTAAGGTAGATGATCTTGTAGCACAGTTAGAAGTTTGCAGGAATGATGTTGTGGGCTTCACTGAGTCATGGCTGAAAGAAGATTATAGTTGGAAGCTTAACATCCAAGGATATACCTTGTATCAAAAAATCAGACAGGTATGCAGAAGGGGTGGGATAGTTCTGTTGGTAAAAGATGGAAATCAAAACATTAGAAATAGTGACATGGGATTGGAAGATGTAGAGTCTTTATTGTAGAGTTAAGAACCTGCAATGGTAAAAATACCCTGATGAGAGTTATATACAGGCCCTCGAACAATAGCCTGGATGTGGGATATAAATTACAATGATAGATAGAAAAGGCATGTAATAAGGGCAATGTTTCGGTAGTCATGGGGAATTTCAATATATAGGTAGATTGAGAAAATCAAGTAGGTGCTGGATCCATACAGAGGGAATTTGTATAATGGCTATCAGATAGCTTTTTAGAGCAGCTTGTGTTTGATTCCCTGAGGGAAAAGATAACTCTGGATTGGGTGCTGTGTAATGAACCAGATTTGTTTAGAGAGCTTCAGGTAAAAGAACCCTTAGGAGACAATGATCATAATATAATAGAATACACCCTGAAGAGGAAGAAGATTAAGTCAGATATACTGTGTCAATATTACAGTGGAGTAAAGGGAATTACAGAGGCATGAGAGAGGGCCTGGCCAAAGTTGAATGGAAGGGGGCGCTATCAGGGATGACATCAGAGTAGCAATGGCTGGAGTTTCTGGGAGTAATTTGGAAGGTGCAGGATAGATACATTTCAAAGAAGAAGTATTCTAAAGGAAGGATGAGGCAACTGTGACTGACAAGAGAAGTCAAAGACAGCATAACAGCAAAAGCGAGGGCACATAATATGGCAAAATTTAATGCAAAGTTGGAGGATCGGGAAGCTTTTAAAAACCATCAGAAGATAACTAAAAAAAAATAAGGAGAGGACAGATGATAATCAATAATATAAAAGAAGATACCAAAAGATACCAATTTTTACTAAGCTTGTGAAGCTGAAAAGTCTGAAGGTAGAGAAGTCACCAGGACCAGATGGAAAATACCCCAGGGTTTTGAAAGAGGTGGCTGAAGAGATTTTGGAGGCATTAGTCATGATCTTTCAAGGATCACTAGATTCTGGAATAGTTCCAGGAAGACTATCACTCCATTCTTTTAGGAAGTGAGGGAGGCAGAAGAAAGGAAATTATATGCCAGTTAGCATGACTTCTGTGGTTGGGAAGGTGTTGGAGTCTTTGAGGAAATAACCAGTAGGATAGGCAATGGAGGGTCAGTGGACTTAGTTTATATGGATTTTCAAAAGGTCTTTGACAAGGCTGCCTAGCAAAGTAAGAGTATTACAGGAAAAATTCTAGCATAGATAGAAGATTGGCTGATAGGTAAGAGGCAAAGAGTGGGAATAAAGGGGTCTATTCTGGTTGGCTGTCAGTGACTTGTGGTGTTGGGATCGCTTTTCACATTATATGTCAGCGATTGGAAGACAGAATTGATGGGTTTGTGGCCATGTTTGCAGCAAATAAGAAGATAATTGGAGGGGCAGGTGGTGTTGAGGAAGCAGGGAGTTGCCTATATAATTTGGAAGGGTTGGAAGAATGGACAAAGATGTGGCAGATGGAATAGGGAAGTGTAATATGCACTTTGGTAGAAGGAATACTGAGGTGCAAAGGAACTTGTGAGTTCTTGCACAGTATCCCCTAAAGGTTTACTTCCAGGTTGAGGTGGTGGTATGTAAGGCAAATGCAAATTTAGCATTCATTTTGAGAGGACTAGAGTATAAGACCAGGTATGTGATGCTGAGGCTTTATAAGGCATTGGTCAGTCTATACTTGTTGTATTGTGAGTAGTTTTGGGCCCTTTATCTAAGAAAGGATGTGCTAGTATTGGACAAGGACCATGAGAATTACTCCAGGAGTGAAAGGGTTAATGTATAACACGTGTTTGATGGCTCTGGGCCTGTACCCACTGGAGTTTAGAAGAATGAAAGGAGTATTCCTTTGAAAACTATCAAATATTACAAGGCCTAGACAGAGTGGATGTGGAGATAATTTCTCCTCTTGTGGAAGAGTGTAGGACCAGAGAGAATAGCCTCAGAATAGAGGGGTGTCCATTTAGAAGAGAAAAGGAAGAATTTCTTCAGCCAGAGGGTATTGAATCGATGGAATTCATCGTCACAGGTGGCTATGGAGGCCAAGTCATCAGGCATTTTTAAAGCAGAGGTTGATATGTCCTTTGTTAGTCAGGGTCTGAAAGGTTACAGGTAGAAGGCAGGGGAATGGAACGGTGGACTGGATGATGGGTTGAGTGGCTAAATCTGCTCTTATGGTCTTATGTTGTTGAGATGGTACCATGTTCTGATCTATAACTCAGCGAGGGTTAGAGTTTCCAGAAGAAGAGGGGGTAAGGGACCTAGAAAAAGAATCTAGTCATTGTCACTGGACCTGTGGGCTATGTGGAGCCTTTCCATGTGTGATATATCAGTACATAGACATAGACATAGAATAGTACAGCACAGTATAGGTTCTTTGGACCACAATGTTGTGCCAACCCTCAAACCCTGCCTCCCATATAACCCCCCACCTTAAATTCCTCCATATACCTGTCTAGTAGTCTCTTAAATTTCATTAATGTATCTGCCTCCACCACTGACTCAGGCAGTGCATTTCACGCACCAACCACTCTCTGAGTGAAAAACCTTCCTCTGATATCCCCCTTGAACTTCCCACCATTTACCTTAAAGCCATGTCCTCTTCTATTGAGTAGTGGTGCCCTGGGGAAGAAGCGCTGGCTATCCACTCTATCTATTCCTCTTATTATCTTGTACACCTCTATCATGTCCCCTCTCATCCTCCTTCTCTCAAAAGAGTAAAGCCCTAGCTCCCTTCATCTCTGATCATAATGCATACTCTCTAAGCCAGGCAGCATCCTGGTAAATCTCCTCTGTACCCTTTCCAACGCTTCCACATCCAGGCGACCAGAACTGGACACAGTACTCTAAGTGTGGCCTAACCAGAGTTTTATAGAGCTGCATCATTACATCGCGACTCTTAAACTCTATCCCTCGACTTATGAAAGCTAACACCCCATAAGCTTTCTTAACTACCCTATCCACCTGTGAGACAACTTTCAGGGAACTGTGGACATGTACCCCCAGATCCCTCTGCTCCTCCACACTACTAAGTATCCTGCCATTTACTTTGTACTCTGCCTTAGAGTTTGTCCTTCCAAAGTGTACCACTTCACACTTCTCCAGGTTGATCTCCATCTGCCACTTCTCAGCCCACTTCTGCATCCTATCAATGTTTTTCTGCAATCTTCGACAATCCTCTACACTATCTACAACACCACCAACCTTTGTGTCATCTGCAGACTTGCCAACCCAGCCTTCTACCTCCACATCCAGGCCGTTAATTAAAATCACGAAAAGTAGAGGTCCCAGAACAGATCCTTGTGGGACACCACTAGTCACAATCCTCCAATCTGAATGTACTCCCTCCACCACCACCCTCTGCCTTCTGTAGGCAAGCCAATTCTGAATCCACCTGGCCAAATTTCCCTGGATCCTATGCCTTCTGACTTTCTGAATAAGCCTACCGTGTGGAACCTTGTCAAATGCCTTACTAAAATCCATATAGATCACATCCACTGCACTACCCTCATCTATATGCCTGGTCACCTCCTCAAAGAACTCTATCAGGCTTGTTAGACACGATCTGCCCTTCACAAAGCCATGCTGACTGTCCCTGATCAGACCATGATTCTCTAAATGCTCATGGATCCTATCCCTAAGAATCTTTTCCAACAGCTTTCCCACCACAGACGTAAGGCTCACTGGTCTATAATTACCCGGACTATCCCTATTACCTTTTTTGAACAAGGGGATAATTTTCACCTCCCTCCAAGCCTCTGGTACCATTCCTGTGGACAACAAGGACATAAAGGTCCTAGCCAGAGGCTCAGCTAACTCCTCCCTCACCTCGTGGTGCAGCCTGGTAATATTCCGTCAGGTCAGTACATTAGGTGAAAGGTTCTGAGATAAAATTTTAGCCATCAGTGACAGAGTAAGTATAATGGGCCATTTATTCAAGTCATGATTCTGCTTCTTACAGTCTTTCTTTCTTACTTTTTCAATCTTTTTATTAGTTTCATAAAATATAAACATAATACAGCAATAATACAAAATTGTTGGAATTACATTGTTATACTTAAGATAAGTAATTATAAAACCAGATAGTATAAATTGACAAAACTCCCAATCATGTAGGATAATAATGAATAAGACAGGACAAAAAAAAATAACTGGAGAAAAATCATAAAAAAGAAAAAAAATATAATAAAAACAAACCCCACCCCAAAAAAAACTAATCTAAACAGAATTAGTCAACTAAGCTAAAAAGACTTGGGCTATTTTAACAACGTAAAAATGAAAGAGAAGAAAACCTTAGCGTCGACGACTCCATTCCTCTCAACCAACAGTAGAGAGAAGTAAAATAAGTTTGGAAATGGTCAAATTACATCATATGAAAATGCTGAATAAATGGCCTCCAAGTTTTTTCAAATTTAATGGAAGGGTCATAAACCACACTTCTAATTTTTTCCAAATTCAAACACAACATAGTTTGTGGAAACCAGTGAAATACAGTAGGAGGGTTAATCTCTTTCCAATTCAGCAAAATGGATCTTCTAGCCATTAAAGTAAGAAATGCAATCATCCGACGAGCTGAAGAGGTTAAATGATATGAGTCTATCATTGGTAATCCAAAAATAGCAGTAATTGGGTAAGGTTGTAAGTCTGTATTCAAAACCGTTGAAATAATATCAAAAATATCTTTCCAATATTTTTCCAACTAAGGACATGACCAAAACATGTGAGTTAAAGAAGCTATCTCGGAATGACATCTATCACATATAGGATTAATATAAGAATAATAACGAGATAGTTTATCTTTGGACATATGAGCCCTGTGCACTACTTTAAACTGTATCAACACATGTTTAGCACATATAGAGGATGAATTAACCAATTGAAGAATTTTTTCCCATTTTTCGATCGGTATAATAATCTTAAGTTCTCTTTCCCAATCAATTTTGATTTTATTGGAAACATCAGGACATAAGTTCATAATTATATTATAAATAATTGCTACAACACTTTTCTGAGAGAGATTTAGATCTAAAATTTTTCCAAAGTATCTATTGGATATGAGTGTGGAAAATTAGAAGAAGCAGTAATTAAAAAGTTTCTAATCTGTAGGTATCTAAAAAAGTGAGATCTAGATAAATTATATTTATTAGAAAGTTGATCAAAAGACATGAAACAATTATCCAAAAATAAATCACGAAAAAATACTATACCTTTGGTTTTCCAATCAAAGTAAGCTTGATCCATAGTGGAAGGTTGAAAAAGGAAATTAGATATAATAGGATTTGCTAAAATAAATTGATTGAACCCAAAAGGTCTTCGGAATTGAAAATATATATGTAAAGTATGCTTAACTATTGGATTATTCATTTGTTTATACAATGTAGAAGAAATAAAAGGAAGCGAAGTTCCTAAAACCGAACCCAAAGAAGACCCTTGTAATGAATTACATTCAAGATTTACCCAATGTGGATTTAAAGATACATCTAAATCTTGTAACCAAAATTTTAAGTATCGAATATTAATTGCCCAATAATAAAATCTAAAATTCGGGAGGGCAAGCCCCCCATCTTTTTTAGATATCCGTAAATACCTGTTACCTAGCCTAGGATTTTTGTTCTGCCATATATATGAGGAAATTTTTGAATCAACATTATCGAAAAAAGATTTTGGGATAAAAATTGGAACTGATTGAAATACATATAGAAATTTAGGCAAAACAATCATCTTAATAGCATTAATCCGACCAATCAAAGACAAAGATATTGGTGACCATTCAGTAAACAAAAGTTTAACCTGATCAATTGAAGGTAAAAAATTAGCTTTAAATAAGTCTTTATACTTTTTCATAATTATTATCCCTAAGTATATAAATGAGCCAGTAACCAATTTAAATGGTAAGCATCCATAAATAGGTACCTGCCTATTTAGGGGAAATAATTCACTCTTATTAAGATTCAATTTGTAGCCAGAAAAATTACTAAATTGAGCCAACAAAGCTAGAATAGCAGGAATTGACTTCTCCGGATTAGAGATATATAATAACAAATCATCTGCATATAGAGATAATTTATGTATTTCGTTTCCGCAGGTAATACCAAAAATATTGGGTGAATCATGGGTAGCAATTGCTAAAGGCTCAAGAGTGATGTTAAATAGTAAAGGACTAAGAGGGCATCCTTGCCTAGTACCACGAAATAGACGAAAATAGGGAGATCTTTGATTATTAGTACAAACCGAAGCTACCGGGGAATAATATAACAATTTAATCCAAGATATAAATATCAAACTAAAATTAAATTTCTCAAGCACACTAAATAAATAAGGCCACTCAACTCTGTCAAAGGCTTTCTCAACACCTAATGAGATAATACATTCTGGGGTAGTAAGTGAAGGGGTATAAACAATATTCATTAACCTCTTAATATTAAAGGATGAATAATGATTTTTAATAAATTCAGTTTGGTCCATAGATATAATTTCAGGTAATACCTTCTCTAACCTAGTTGCTAAAATTTTTGAAAAAATTTTTGAATCTACGTTCAAAAGAGATATCGGTCTGTGTGATGCACAATCAGTAGGATCTTTATTCTTTTTAAGAATTAAGGAAATAGAGGCTTCATAAAACGATTGTGGTAATTTACCTAAACTGATTGCCTCTTTGAATATTCTAGACAACCATGGAGAGAGAATAGAGGAAAAGGATTTTAAAAATTCCACTGTAAACCTGTCTGGACTGGGTGCTTTACCAGAATTCAATGATGAGATTGCAGTTATTATTTCTTCCTCTGTAATAGGAGTTTCTAATGATAAGGAATCTTCGGGTGATAATTTCGGAAAATTCAGTTTACTTAAAAAATCATGCATGGTGTTAAAATCATGAGGAAAATTAGAGTGATATAAAGAGGTATAAAATTCTTGAAAGGTTTTGTTTATCCCATCATGATCAACTGTCAAAGTATCATCGTGTTTGCGAATCCTAGTAATTTGACGTTTAACCAAAGCAAATTTCAATCTTAAATAATGAGCACAGTGTATAATTTTCTGGCTCTGTGTAATTATTTTCTAATTAAAAATTGTGAGATACGATCAAGAGCATGCAGTGTATATGAGACACAATGTGATTGATTCGACTTTCGTGTATGTGACACATCGATGTATGGTACACAAGGAATATACATGGATGCCAGTTGTCCAGTGATATTCACAGTAGCGTGAACTGAGTACAGGGGTGCAGGAATAGGAGGCAGCAGGGGCACAAGTCCCACACCTCCACACTTTGAAGTGGTAAAATTGTTTCATTGGAGAGCTGTTGGCTCTGAGGTCAATTCACTTCCCTGGCTGAAGACTGGCTGAAGTCTAATGCTGAGTCTGTGTTCATTTCCTTCAGCTGAGGCTAACAAGAGGTAGCAGTGTGCTGCTGGACTTCCATCACAAAATTGGTAGAGGGGCCAAAGCCAAGGGATGATTTGCTGAAAGAGCCCAGAGTAGAAGGTTACTGGATTATCTCCTTGCAACCCCGTGCACTGCCACTCCCCCAAAGCAATCACTGAGTGACTTGGTCCTGCTTCGTCTGTGTAAGGATCAATGCATCCAGAGCCTAAGGCATTTGTACAAGAGGCCCATAGCCACCTTTCTATCTTCCTTGAATATACTGGCAGGTTCTTGAAGTGTGTTGTAGAACAGAGCAACTGCAGGTACCAGCACACAGCTCTCTAAAAGTGGCAACACAGGTAGACAAGGTGGCAAAGAAGGTGTTTGACTTGCCTTTGATAGTCTGGGCATTGAGTAATTGAGAGGTCATGACATTATGTTACAACTGCAATCATTAGCTAAACCACACTGGAGTACTGCATGAAGTTCTCTTCTCTGAGCTATAGGAAGGACGTCATTAAATTAGAAAGGATGAAGAAAAGATTCAATGTGTCATGTGTTCAGAGATGCTCTTCTGTGCACCACTGTTGTTACACGTGATTATTTGAGATACCGTCACCTTCCTCTCAGCTTGAACCAGTATGGCCATTCTCCTGTGACCTCCGCTCCATCCGCCAAAAGCGGAACTTACCAGTGGCCATTTGTTTTAATTCTGATTCCCATTTCCATTACAACATGTCAGTCCGTGGTCTCCTTTTATGCCAAGATAATGCCACCCTCAGGATGGAGGAGTAAAACCTCATATTCTGTCTGGGTATCCACCAATCTGATAGCATGAATTTTTCCTTCTGATATATAAAAAAATTCTCTCCCCCCTCCCCTCTTCTTCTGTTCCTCTCTTTGTCCGTTTACCTCTTCTCACATGTCTATCACGTCTCCTTGAGGCCCCTTGTTCCCTTTCTCTCATAGTTCACTCTCCTGTCCTATCAGATTCCTTCCTCTCCAGCCTCTTATCTTTCATACACACTTGGCTTCACCTATCACCTTCTAGCTATCTTCCTTCTCTTCCTTCCCCTTCCGCACCCCCCCCCCACCTCTGGTAGCTTCTCCCTTCCTTTCCAGTCCTGATGAAGGGTCTCGGACCAAAAAGTTGACTGTCTATTCTTGTCTATAGACCTGCAAAATTACAATCATCTGCTGAGTTCCCCCTGCATTTTATGTGTGTTGCTTTGGATTTCCAGCATCTGCAGACTTCCTCATTTTTATTATTAGTGAGATGTCTTCACGCACAGAACGGGATTTTTTTTGTTTTTGCACCATTCTCTGTAAACTCTACAGACTGGTGTGTGATGTACTCAGCAGTTTCTGAGATCCTCAAGCCACCTGTCTGGCATCAACAACCATTCTATGGTCAAAGTCACTTAGTTTGTTCCCCATTCTGATTTTTGGCCGGAATAACAAATGAACCTCTTGTCCATATCCGTATGCTTTTACTGGCTTGCGATTGGTTGGTTAGATATTTGCATTAACGAGCAGGTATACCTAACAAAGTAAACTGCGTGTACTTTGAAAGAACATCATTGTATGAAATATGATTTTGGACACCTTGCGTGATATGCTTTTAACAAATGCAAGTTATTCTTTCTAACATGCATAAAATAGGCTCAAAGTGCTTCATAAAATTACAATTTTTATATTGACAATTTGTTGGAAATTTCTGAACCGTCCCTGGTTCTGTTTTCAAGACATGACTTTTACTTTCTAGTGTTAGTGAATGCAATGTTTTATCTGAAGGAGAAATGGCAGAGCTGAGATTAGGTGGTCCTTGACTTATGTCGCAATCCCAATGGATGAGCATATTGAATGAGAGCAGAAATTGGTTTGCAGATTTTATTTCCTTATCATCAATAAGTAGTGGACAAAGAGAGGTACTGAGATTGGTTGGTTCAGATACTATCAGAACTGGTAAAAAGGAAGGCGGTGGAATGAGTAAGAGGAGGAATCAGTAGAGCTTAGCAGCAACCTATGAGATCACCGTGGAGGCAGGTGAAGCACACCTGCTCTCTCCAGCAGCACCATCATAGAAGCATATTTCTAATCGAGTTTTGTTCAAGGGTGTCGGGGGCCTCAAGCAGGTACTGAGCCAAACTCACAAATGTCTATGCAGACATTTCTAATAAAGTAATGCACTTTGTTAAGGAATGACATGGTCACCACGATCAAGCCATGGGTACTTGGTTCGTGATATGCTGAGGTGTAATTTCCAGACTAACAGTTTGAAATGATGCCAAGAATGATTTGTGCTTGCTCTCATTTTCTCAAAAATAGTCCTCTGGTATCCAGGTATGTGCTCTTCACGTGGTACAAGCTCTTATCCTGTCTGCATGCTCCCACACCAATTTGAATATTGCATGACCCAGCACACCAGAGCAAATGGAAAGATAAACAGTTTGTTATCAACTTTGGGTAATCTCGACGGCAGCCTTTTCTTCAATTGCCACTTTTCCATTGTAATTTTGTAGGAGGTGTATGAAGAAATAAAAAAAACCACATTTACTTGTAATTATTTATATGCTCACTGCATTGTCCTGGAGACTCCAAATCAACCCCGGACATTTGACAATCCCATCAAACTGATGATTGGAAAGTTATACCAGGTATTACTCCCGTATGATACTAGTTTCCACAGGCGCTTTGCATTTTAGAAGTTTTGTAAACTACTCCGTTTGTAGGAGTTATTTTTGCAGGCTGGTTCACTGCTCTGGATTTGCACTCAAAGCACAAATCTGGAAGCATTACACCAGTTTGTATCTTTAATTTACAAACAATTTAACATTGCAGATTTGGCTGTCAAATTCCCTTCCAGACAGTGGTGGGCCTCACTGAACCTATTATGCATGTACAGTACTGCAAATGTTAACAATTACCTCATTATTCATTGCTTAAAGGTCTCAGCACTAACTAGAGCAGAGAACTCTGCTCCCAATGGATTCAGAGCCTGTTCTGTTGTTTGGTAGTGTTTCATAAGATTTTCAGTGTGCAGGCTAAAATATTTCCTCTATTGGTGTTCCATGTGTTCAGCAACACCTTAGGGAGATAGTGGGGTGAATTTCCTCTGTTTCTGACCTGCCTATGAGATCTGTACAGCACAAGATCTGGAAAGCTCAGGTGGTTTCTCTGCTGCTACTTGTGCCTTTTAAGTTTTTTCCCCACCCTATATTTTCTCAAGCATTTAACCCTTCCTGATATGCTCCCATGGGACAACCCTCCCACCCTCTCCCACCATTTACACAGAGGCATTGGTCACCACGTACTAATTAGCCAATGGTGCAACCAGACTTGGTTCTTCTTGCACCTGTCGTTAGTTGTGGTGTCTCAGCTCTGGGGGCACTACCACTAATTCTAGGAGAAGGTGAGGAGGTTGACGGACACAAAAGACACAGGTAATGTATGATAGAGAGAAAGAAAGATAAACTTCTGAAGGAAATCAGCAAGTCAGATAGTATCTGTGAAAGCAAAGGGGTTACTGAGGGCCTTCACCCAATTTCAAGATGTTGCTCAATCTGCCAAGTTTCTCCAGCAGATTGTTCTACGCTCCTAACCAATTGTGGATTTCCTCCCCAAACATTTCTGTTAAAACATACAAACTGGTCAGTGGTCAGTTTACTTGATTCTGGGTTTACCTTAGGTAAAAGGGTGCAATTCAGTCCATCAGGTCCATGCCATCTCTCAGGGGAATCATCTCATCAGTTCCATTCCCCTTTCCTAAATTCATTGTACTCCTGCAGCTTATTCTCTCTCACAAGCCCATCAACTGCTCCTTGATTTCTTTTGTCAATTATCTACTCTAAGCGGTCGGAAGAAGGTGGCACCAGCAAACAACTTGACCAAGGGTGACATCCTTCAAATGGTTCACAAAACTACTTTTTCTTTTACAACTTTGCTTTCTTTCAAATTTGGTTGTGCTACTGTTAGAGACTGTAGTGGTGTGTTTTAGGGCCGACTGAGTGATCTATTTCTCTGCTGTCTCTGAGGCACAAACCTCCAGTCAGAGGGGCAATCATCTACTACCACTCTCTGGCTTCTACCACAAAGCCAATGTCTAATCCAATTTACTACATCACCTTGATTGTGGAGCGACTGAATCTTATTGACCAGCCTCCCATGCAGGACCTTGTCAAATGCTTTTCTAAAATCCATGTAGGCACATCCACTGCCTTGCCTTCATCCACTTGCCTGGCAGCTTCCTTGAAAAACACACTAAGATCACTTTGACATGACCTACCACACACAAAGCCATGCTGACTATTTTGAATCAGTCCATGTCTATTTAAATACTTATATATCCAGTCCCTTAGAAAACCTTCCAATAACTTTCCCACAGCTGATGTCAGGCTCGCCGGCCTATCATTTCTTGGTTTATTTTTAGAGCCTTTCTTAAACTGTGGAACAATACTGGTTATCGTCCAATCCTTTGGTATCTCACCTGGTGCTCAGGATGATTTAAATATCTCTCGTGATGGCCTTGCCAATTTCTACACTTCTTTCTTGCAGTGCCTGATGGAACACCTTGTCAGACCCTGGGGATTTATCCACCCTAATTTGCCCCAAGATAGCAAACACCTCCTTCTCTGTAATCTGTACCAGGTCCATGAAGTTAATGCGGCTTTGCCTCACTTCTATAGACTCTGTGTCCATCTCTCTAGTAAATACAGATGCAAGAATTTAAGATCTCCCCCTGTTTTTTGGCTCCACACATAGATTAGCACTCTGATCTTCCAGAGGACCAATCTTGTCCCTTGCAATCCTTTTGCTCTTAATGTATCTGTAGAATCCCTTGGGATTCTCCTTCACCTTGCTTGCTGGGGCAACCTCATGCCTTCTTTTAGCCCTCCTGATATCCTTCTTAAGTGTTCTCTTGCATTTCTTATACTCCATAAGCACCTCATTTGTTCCTACCAGCTTATACCTGCTATACGCTATTTTTTCTTAACCAGGGCCTCAACATCTCTTGAAAACTAAACATTCTTACACCTGTTATCTTTACCTTTTCTTTGACATACAAGCTTTGTACTCTCAAAATTTCATTTTTGAGGGCTTCCCACTTACCAAGTACACCTTTGCCAGAAAACAACCTGTCCCAATCCACACTTGCCAGATCCGTTCTGATGCCATCAAAATTGGCCTTTCTCCAAATAGAATCTCAACCTGTTGACCAGACCTATCTTCTTGTATATTTACTTTGAAACTATGGCATAGTGATCACTGGATGCAAAATGTTCCCCTACACAAACTTCTGTCTCTTGTTGAGACTTCTATGTACTGAATAGGGAAACTTTCCTGAACACATCTAGTCCTTTTACAGTATGGGAGTCCCAGTCATATGTGGAAAGTTAAAATCACCTACTATAACCACCTCAGACGAGGAATTCTGCAGATGCTGGAAATTCAAGCAACACACATCAAAGTTGCTGGTGAACGTAGCAGGCCAGGCAGCATCTCTAAGAAGAGATACAGTCGACGTTTCGGGCCGAGACTCTTCATCAGGACTAACGAAGGGTTTCGGCCCGAAACGTCGACTGTACCTCTTCCTAGAGATGCTGCCTGGCCTGCTGTGTTCACCAGCAACTTTGATGTGTGTTACTACAACCACCTTATGTTTCTTGCAACAGTCTGTGATCTCTCTACAAATTTGTTCCTCTAAATCTCTTTGTTGGGTTCTCTATAATATAGCCCCATTAGCGTGGCCACCCCTTACTTACCTCTCAGTTCCACTGGAAGAGTTCTCCACTCTGTCCTGACTGAGAACTGGCATGACATTTTTCCTGACTAGTAATGCCACCTCTCCTCCTTTAATCCCTCCTGCTCTGTTGCATCTAAAACCGTGGAATGCCGGAACATTGAGCTGTCAGTCCTGCCTATTCTGCGACCGTCTCACTAATGGCTACAATATCATAATTGCAGGTGTTGATCTATGTCCTGAGTTCACCTGCCTTTCCTATGATAATTCTTGCATTGAAATATATGCAGCTCAGGACATTGGTTGCACCATGCTCAACATTTTAATTCCTAACTTTGTCTGAGGTCATAACAACATCGGTCTCCATAACCTCTCCACTATTAGGCACTCTGGCTCCCATCTCCTTGCAACTCTAGTTTAAACCCCTCCGTGCAGCATTAACAAACCTTCCCACCAAGATATTAGTTCTCCTCCAGTTCAGGTGCAAACCATCTCTTCTGTACAGGTCCCACCTTGCCTGAAAGAGAGCCCAATGATCCAAAAATCTTATGCCTGCCCTCCCTCCTACACCAACTCCTTAGCCATGTGTTAAACTATATAATCTTCTTATTTCTGGCCTCACTAGTACGTGGCATGGATAGCTATCCTGCGATCACAACCTCGGAGATCCTACCCTTTAACTTAGCTCTTAACTCCTGAGCTCATTTTGCAGATCCTCGTCATTCTTCCTATATACAGTATGTTATTGGTATCCACATGGACCATGGCCTCTGGCTGTTCACCCTCTCTCTAAAGAATGCTGAGGACTCAATCCGTGACATCCCAGACCCTGGCACCCAGGAGGCAACATCCAATCTGAGAATCTCGTTCCCGCCACAGAACTTCATTTCTGTTCCCCTAAGTATCGAATCCCCTATCACCATAGCTCGCCTCTTCTCCTCCCTTCCCTTCTGAGTCACAGAATCAGAGACCCCACCACTGTGACTTTCCTCTGCTAGGTTATTCCCCCAGTGGTACCAAAAATGTTACCGCTGTTGTTGAGGGAGATGGCTATAGGGGTACTCAGCACTGTCTGTTTAAACCCTTTCTCCTTCCTGACTGTCACCCTGTGTCCTGTACCTTGGGTCTAACTACCTCTCTATATGTCCTATCTATCACTCCCTCAGCCTTCCGAATGATCCAGAGTTCATCCAGTTCCAGCTTCAACTCCTTAATAGGGGAGTGTTAGAAACTACAGCTGCATGCACTTCTTAATGGTGAAGTAGTCAGGGATATTGGAGGTCTCCCTGCCTTCCCACATCCCTCAAGAGGAGCATTCAACTATCCGGCCTGGCATCCCCACTGTTCTAACTGAGGAAATATAAAGACAGAACTACAATCAACTGTGGGTGAGTCTTGTTGAGTTTTTACCATTTGGAAACCATAGAACAAGTACAGGTCCTTTGGCCCACTGTTAGTATGTTGACGATTAATCTCATCTGTCAATGCTTGCTTGTATCCCCCTCTTGCCTATCTGTTCATGCCCCATAAACATTGCTATTGCCTCTGCATCTGTCATGTTCTCTTTTAGCGCATTTCAGACACCTACCGCTTACCTTGTTGAAATTTTGCCTGACAAATGCTCTTTTAAACTTCCTACTCTGTTCTTAACTCTATCCCCTCTATTATTTGGCATTTTCACCCTGGGGAGAAAGACTCTGATTAGCTACCCTGTCAATGCCTCTGGTTTCTCTTCAGCTCCCAAAGCTCCAGAAAAAGACAAACAATTCTCCGGTATCACAACTTTTAAACAAAGTAAATCTCATTCAGTAACTTATGAAAGTCCGCAAAAATAATCAGTTCTTGCAGAAAATCAAATTTGGATTCTTCGAATGAAAATAACTTGTACATCCAACCGTATTATATCCCCTGCGTCATTACACATTTTGTTCCCGCGTTGGTTCTTCATCTGGGTGGCTCGTCATTTTGTTTCTTGGTTCATTGGAATGAAATAGTTTTGTCATCCACAGTAAGGCAGTTTATAAACTTGGACAAAAACTTGACCGAATCCCTTGGTATAATTTCACAGAACTAATTTCCAACTACGTGGTAGGGATTTTGGATACTCGTCTCTGCCAATATTGTCTCGTTAAAGCTGCTGCGTGTTATAGCCATAAATTCAATAAATCTTTTATCGCTATTGTCTCTCCTCCAGGGGTTTCACCCTGAGGTTTTCAAGTTAGCGGGGTAAAGATACTCACTACTAATTCCACTCTTAACTGTTAATGTCTTCAGCTTCTAAAGGTTGCTTTGTTTCTCTCTTTGGCAATTCTGGATTGGGTGTTGTGTAATGATCTAGATTTGATAAGGAAGCTTAAGGTAAAGGAACTCTTCAGAGGCAGTGATCATGATATGATATAATTCACCGGGCTGTTTGAGAGGAAGAAGACAAAATCAGATATATCGGTATTGTAGGAGTAAAGGTAATAGTAGAGGCATGAGTGAGGCGCTGGCCAAAATTGATTGGAATGGAGGCAGAGCAGCAATGGCTGGAATTTTTGGGAGCAATTCAAAAAGCACAGGTAGATATATCCCAAAGAAGAAGCAGTATTCTAAAAAGAGCATGAGGCAACCGTGGATGAGACAAGGGAAGTCAAAGGCAGAATTAAAGCAAAAGAGAGGATATATAACATAGAGTCATAGAACACTATGGCTCAGCAACAGGCCTTCTGACACATCTAGTTCACGTTAAAATATTAATCTACCTGAGCCTATTGACCTGCATGTGAAACACTGGCCTCCATACCCCTACAATCTATGTACCTATCCACATTTCTCTGTAACTTTGAAATTGAACCTGCATCCACCACTTCAGCCGGTAGCTTGTTCCACACTTTCAACTACCTTTTGGGTGAAGAAGTTCCACATCAAGTTACCCTTAAACATTTCACCTTTCACCCTTAAGCCATGACCTCCAGTTCTAGTCTCATCCAACCTTCGTAGAAAAAGCCTGCTTGCATTTATCCTATTTGTACCACTCGTAATTTTTTATACATCTATCAAGTTTTCCTTTATTCTTCTACACTCGAGGGAATAAAGTTCTAAACTATTTAACCTTTCCCTATAACACAGGTCATCAACTCCTGGCAATATCCTTATAAATTTTCTCTGCACTAATTCAATTTTATTGATATCTTCCCTGTAGGTTGGTGACCAGAACTACACACAATACTCCAACTGCTACATAACACTCCATCTCCTTTGATTTATGAAGGCTAATGTTCTAAAATCTCTCTTTACGACTGTGATGCCACTTTAAAGAAATGATGGGTCTGTACACGCAGACCCCTGTGTTCTATTGCACTTCTCGCTGTGTAAGTCCTACCCTGCTTGTTCCTCCCAAGGTGCAACAGTTCACACTTTACTGCATTAACTTCCATCTCCAGCACATTTTTCAAGCTGGTCCAGATCACGCTGCAAGCTTTGATAACATTCTTCGCCATCCACTATGCCTCACAAACTTGGTTTCATTCGCAAATTTGTTGATCCATTTTACCACACTGCTATCCGGTCATGGTCCGGATCGAGGTCCCTTTAAATTTAGCTTGTTTATGTTACGATCCGGAGCATTGATTCCCTGTTTTCCTGTGTCCCTCAACTTTGGTGATTAGAGGCAATTAACACTCGGCTGAACCGGTAGTTTATAGCCTCCGGCTTTCAGCCGTTCGGTGCAGGAGCATCTCCAAAGTCTGCAAAGTCACGGCGTGCCAATGTCATCTGGCCGGAGCAAGCCTAGTCTCTGCCCGAAGCGAGTGCCGGTAATTCGCCTCTCCTCACCGGAGCAACCTTGTCAAGTTACCTCTCCAAAGCGAGCCTGCAAGGTTTCCTTACCAAGGTGGGTCCCTCAGTTAACCAGCCGGAGGGAATCAAGAACCGCTGTCTACTGTTCCTGGGCCGAGTCGCGAGCTCGCCACTACCCGGAGGCTCCAAGTCAAGTCCTGGCTCCAGGTGGCATTCAATTACCACGTCAAGTCCTGTTCCTGGCGGCGTTCAAGTACCACGTCAAGTCCTGGCCCTGGCGGCGTTCAAGTACCACGTCAAGTCCTGGCCCTGGCGGCATTCAAGTACCATGTCAAGTCCTGGTCCTGGCGGCGTTCAAGTACCACATCAAGTCCTGGTCCTGGCGGCGTTCAAGTACCATGTCAAGTCCTGGCCCTGGCAGCTTCCCAGTTCTGAGTCAAGTCCTGGCCCTGGCGGTCTGTGATTCCAGTCCTACCCTCTTGTCTGAATCCCTTCTCTGCCCCTCTCGCCTCTAGCCCTCGTCTGCAGCCCCCGCCTGCACTTCGGTCTAGTTCCATCGCTGGAGCTAGATAGGTACTGTCTGGTGTTTATTCGTGTTGGTCTTGTCTTGTCTTGTCCTCACCTCCGTGGGGTAAGTCAGGCCATCTTGCCATTGCCCCACGGGGGTCATGTCTTGTCTTGTCTTGTCCTTGCCTCCTTGGGGTAAGTCTGGCCGTCTTGCCATTGCCCCGTGAGGGGTCATGTTCTGTCTTGTCTTGTCCTCGCCTCCGTGGGGTAGGTCAGGCCGTCTTGCCGTTGCTCCGCGGAGTGTCATGAGTCCTGGCCCTATGTCCTGTTCCCAAGGAGGGGTCCCGGCTCTCTGTTCTGTGTATGTGTCCATGGTTCCATGTAGCTGCTGCCCCGAGACCTAGGCTCCGTTTTCCATGTTCCTCCTCTCCCTAGCCCATGTCATGTTCATGCCTGGTTCTGGGGTCCGAGCCCGAGGCAAGACCCAGGTACTGGGTCCTTGCCCAGTCTCGGGCTCGGAGTCCATACCCTAGCCTCTTCATGTCTCCTCTAGTTCTGGGAGCCGATTCCTAGTCCAAGCCCGGACTAGTCGTAGTCCTGAGTCCTTGTACAGTTCGCTACTCCTGCTCCTGCCTAGCTCTCCTGATATCGAACAATAAACTAAACTTAATTAACCTCACAAGATGTGTCTTGCATTTGGGTCCTCCCTTGCTCCCAATGCCCCCGCCATTGTGACATATCCAGAACATTGATATTGATGGCAAAGTGAAGCACATGAGGCTTCTAAAGAATTTAAAAGCCCATAGTATATGGAGAAATACTGGCATGGATAGAACACTGGCTGACTGGCAAGAAGTAAAGTGTGGAAATATAGGGGTATTTTATGGTTGGCTGTGGTGACTAGTGGTGTTCCGCAGGGGTTGGTGTTGGGCCCCTTTTTTTCCTGTTATATGTCAATAATTTGGATGATGAATCAAGAATGATGAGGTGGCATCTTGAGAGGGGCTGGAAGAGCATGAGGCCTGGTGCCAGGCAAATAACCTCTTCCTCAGTGTCATAAGACAAAGGTGATGGTTATTGACTTCAGAACTTACACCTCTCTTTACATTGGAGGCACAGCAGCGGAAACTGTGAATAGTGTCAAACTCCTGGGAGTGCTCATCTCACACAAATTCTCATAGTCTGAGGACACATCCTACACAATCAAGA